>NW_016874705.1:0-767 GCF_001698545.2 Rhinopithecus bieti
TTGTTATTAGCAAGAATCTTTAAATGGAATAATAATACAGGGGTAGTTAACTGTACGGGCAATTGTACATTCTTAAGTTGTGTAAATACTACTTGGTGGAATAATAATTGAAATAAATCACACTCCAGTTTATGCATTTTGAGAGCCAGAAAAGAAACCTGGCTACTGTAAACTTAACACGTGCTTGGAGTGAATCTGCTGGAGTTACTCAAATTTACAAAGTAATACAAGATCTTGTTCACCGCAGTCGGAGAATGGTTGGAATCGTTGCGACGGCGGTGATAAGACTTGTAGCAATTGCTTCCACCGCCGCTGTTGCTGGATTAGCTTTACATCTGAGTATCCAAAATGCAGAATTTGTACAACAATGACATGAACAGTCTCATTTGTTGTGACAACAACGACGAAACATAAATGCGCATCTGACTGAATGAGTGGATAATTTGGAACAAGTAGTTTCTTGGATAGGTGATCAATTGACAGTGTTGAATACTCGAGCTTTGTTAAAATGTGATTGAAATACTACCCAATTTTGTATTACTCCTGTTCCTTTTAATAACACTATACATAACTGGACTGAGATAAAAAAAAATTTTTAATTGGCCATAACAATCTTTCCCTGGAAATACAGGAATTAACGCAAAATATTTCTGAAACATTTCGCAATTAGTTACCATTGTTAACCAAAACAGATTTAATGACTGGTATTGCACAAAGCTTGACATCTTTAAACCCTGTGAACTCTGTAAAAACTTCACTGACTTCTG
>NW_016874706.1:0-641 GCF_001698545.2 Rhinopithecus bieti
TAGATTTTTACATAAAATTGTTCACTTATTTCAAAAGAGGTCTGTCTTCCAAAGCTCTTGATTGTGCATAATTTGAGAAAATAAAATTCTAAGCTAAAAGTGTCTTAGACAATATTAATCTTGAAATAATTGTGTAAGACAGGCAGAGATACAGTGATCTACATTTCTTTTAACCTTTAGTTTCAAACAGCCCAGTTCCACTAACATGGATTTGCCACATAATATGCTCTTTTGTAAGGATGAATATTATCTTAAATATTAGTCCATGTAAGTCAAGGAACAACTATCAGAGAATGCCTATGCAATTTTTTTAATGAGTTTGTATGTACAAAAGTGAAAAGGGCCAGGTGGAGTGGCTCACGCCTATAATCCCAGCACTTTGGGAGGCCGAGGCGGGCGGATCACGAGGTCAGGAGATCGAGACCATCCTGGCTAACAGGGTGAAATCCCGTCCCTACTAAAATACAAAAAATTCGCCGGGAGTGGTGGCGGGCGCCTGTAGTCCCAGCTGCTCCGGAGGCTGAGGCAGGAGAATGGCGGGAGGTGGAGCTTGCAGTGAGCCGAGATCGCACCACTGTACTCCAGCTTGGGCGACAGAGCGAGATTCCGTCTCAAAAAATATATATAATAATAAATAAATA
>NW_016874707.1:0-289 GCF_001698545.2 Rhinopithecus bieti
GACTAGCCCTCTTTAAAGTACCTGAGAGCCATATGTGGCTAGTACTGGCCACTGTACTGGACAGTGCGACTTTAGACATACAATTGACTTGAAAGCACAGCTTAGAAGAGGAAGGAAACTGACACTTGTTGAGTACCTACAGCTTCCAGATACTGTGCTTGTTGCTTCACATATGTTTCTCACTGAATCATCACTAAAGCCTTTTTAGGTAGATAGTATTATGGCCATATTATAAATGAAGGGACGGAAGCTCAGAGGGGTTAAGTAACTTGCCCAAGGTCACACAGTT
>NW_016874708.1:0-459 GCF_001698545.2 Rhinopithecus bieti
CCTTGCCGGCCCCCGACCCCTGCCCCGCCCGACCCCGCCCCGCCGCGGGAGCGCGCCACTCGCCCGCGCAGCAGGGGCCTCAGTAGCGCTAGGCGCGCGCCTTCCGAAAGCCCGACCAAGGCCGGCGTGGGCGAGGCCTGGCTACAGGCTGACACACCGCTGGAGCTACTGACCTCGGGACGACTGGCGGACGGTTACGGGCCTGGAGACCCAGAGCCCGACGGCCGACTTCCTTCTCGAGCCAGCAGAACGGGTCGAACGTGTCCACAGCTCCAGCCGCCAGAGTCAGCGGCGCGGAAGTGTTGGAGCCGGCTGGTGGGCGCGGTCAGGTGCGGGGGCGGGGACTACTGGGCGGGGCTCGGCGCAGGGGCGGGGCCTGATGGGCGCAGTCTTGATGCGGCGGGGGGCCTAGGGGGCAAGGCTAGGCTCGGGGGCGGGGCTCGGCGAAGTACAGTCTTG
>NW_016874709.1:0-1051 GCF_001698545.2 Rhinopithecus bieti
GAGATGTACTACCGACTGAACGGTCCTGCTTTTTAAAGACAAAATACTTGTCTGTTTGAACATGTTTGGTTTTGGACGCATGCCATTCAATGTTCAGCTTGGGGTTAATAAGTGTTGGGGCACAGTGTCCGTGACTGAATATTTACATGATGGATATTATGTTCTTTTGGCTCAGTAATCATCTAATAACTTAATATTAAATAATGATTTCCAGGCTGCTGAGCACATGGTGAGTGTCCATTCTTCATATTCAGGGTTTAATATTCTCCTAGTTTTTTTCCACGCTTGAGACCCAACAATATGCCTCATGGGACAATAAAACAACATCAGGATTGACACAGTGCATTGAACAGACAAATGTTCACTGAGTAATTGTGCAGCTCTTGTATACTGATAGAAGCAGAATCTTGCCTTCTTATTATGGCTTCTTCTAAACTATCAAAACACTACCAAAAAAAGCCCCTCTATCTGCTGTTATGTCTTATATTATTATTGGTGCCATCAGATGGTGACATTCTTGTGAGACTAATAATAATAACAATTTTTAAAAGTGAATGAATACTCCACATTTGCAAAATAAGTAGTCTTTAAGAGGACATTGTTATAGTTGTAGAAAGTGGTCGACTCAATAGCCAATGTTTATAAAACATCTTGAAAATGAAGGCCACCACACAGGCAATAATCCAGAGGATGTTGGTATTCTTTTCTAGCTTGTGAACATTGCACATAGGCCTTTAGAGCCCAAATTCTTCCAGGATACCTTTCCTACCGACTTGTCATTGGTCTAGTACCACTATATATGTAGGAGGTTAAGTAGAGGGCATGGGATATGTTGGGGAAGAAGAAAATGAAGGGTCAAATAAATTTAAAATGGGGATATATGTGCTGTAGATAAACCTTCCCTAACAATTTACCAGGGTACACCTTATATTTTAATATTCTTTCATAATTTATTTTATTAACATAAAATAGAGTCATCCTCCAGATTAAGGGGAGGTCTCTTCATTCTGTTGATTGTTTCCTTTGCTATGCAAAAGCTTTTAGTTTGATG
>NW_016874710.1:0-645 GCF_001698545.2 Rhinopithecus bieti
TTGGCCTCCCAAAGTGCTGGGATTACAGGCTTGAGCCACCGCGCCCGGCGAATTTTACAATATTTTAAATGTATCTCCTGCTTGGTGATGTATATGTTGGACTGTTTTCTTGGGTCTGGGCATTATTTATACTCAAGAACAGTTGTTGCCACGTGATTGGAAAAGAGCTCTTGATGTCATTTTCATCCCATATGCTTTGACAGCAAAGGAGTTAGCTGTATCTTCTCGTGTCTT
The DNA here is from genome assembly GCF_001698545.2 of Rhinopithecus bieti. NCBI lineage: Eukaryota > Metazoa > Chordata > Mammalia > Primates > Cercopithecidae > Rhinopithecus > Rhinopithecus bieti. Next base: position 235 of record NW_016874710.1, read on the forward strand.
TCTATTCTAGAATGAGAAAGACAGTAAAGCTCCCTAATTGATTTGTATGGAGGGGGAGTGGGTAGGAAAGTCCGCTTCAGCTGAAAAGGCTGACCTGTAGGTATTTAAAACATAAATTTAGGTCTGTTATTTTCAGGTACACTTGGTAACTCAGACTAGTCTGAATATAAAGTAGAAATAGATAAGAACCACTTGTAATGAATGCAACTTTGTTTGTTTATAACGGTGTTTTAAGGACTTAAGGGTATTGGAACTGACAGTTTATTCAATTAAGCACAATTATATCTGTAGGCTTGCGCACACAGTTAATTTGATCAAATTATAGTGAGGCTATATAATTTATAACAATTTTTTTCAATTATAATTTAAAATAATGTTTATGTTGTACTAAGAAAAGATAAAACAACTCAA
>NW_016874711.1:0-459 GCF_001698545.2 Rhinopithecus bieti
CAGTGCAATCAAATTAGAACTCAGGATTAAGAAACTCACTTAAAACTGCTCAACTGCGCCTCTACCCAGCTGCCAACCATCTGGAAAGTGAGGAGCGCCTCTGCCTGGCCGCCCCATCTGGGAAGTGAGGAGTGCCTCTGCCTGGCTGCCTGGGTTGAGACGATGGGGCTTCATCCCTGGGATGCAAGGCTGGTTCAACATACACAAATCAATAAATGTAATCCATCGTATAAACAGAACCAAAGACAAAAACCACATGATTATCTCAATAGATACAGAAAAGGCCTTTGACAAAATTTAATAGCCCTTCATGCTACAAACTCTCAATAAATTGATGGGAAGTATCTCAAAATAATAAAAGCTATTTATGACAAACCTACAGCCAATATCTTACTGATTGGGCAAAAAACTAGAAGCATTCCCTTTGAAAACTGGCACAAGATAGGGATGCCCTCTCTA
>NW_016874712.1:0-1271 GCF_001698545.2 Rhinopithecus bieti
AGCTAAGTAGAAATCAAGACATTATAAACGTTTTATATTTGTTGTAATTTTGTGAAATTCACAGTCACGTTGTTACTGGAAGTGTGGGGGTCCTCAGGGCTTTGTTTTCTTGGAAGAAATAATTTGAACAAGAGACTAATTAGTAAAGTAACCAAAAATTATATTAAGGAAATAAAAGAACATTCCAAGAGAGGAGTGGTCTGACACATCTGGAAGCAGCCTTTAGCGTGCTGCATTGCCGTTTTTATTATGTTGGACATTTTCTTTAAGTTCCAGTCTGTCCTAAGTCTCTGTATTTGTCTTTGTCTAGTTTCTAGCTTCTGTCTTAAGTCTACACCTTGTCCCTGCCTAGTTCCTGCCCATATTTATGATATTTATGGGATTCTCTCTTACTGTCAGTTGATGCACATGAGCAGGACCCAGTGACCAATAGGAATCCTACGTAACAGCAGAGCTGCTGGTTACCTCCACCCACCGAGGAAGGTCGTAGAGCGATTAAATCTGTAATTTTTGTGCCTCCATATCTCTTAGGAATTTCCTTTTTGTCCTTTTCCTCTTCTTATCAGCATGTGGCTGGCTACATTCTGACAGGTTAACCACAGAATGAGCCATTACTAAGTGTCTTAAGGGGCATTTCGGGGTGTTCTTTTCTGCATAGATATTTCCTCTCCTCTCTGCTCATATTTAGCATGCCTGTTTCAGGTGGTCTCTGGGCAGTGAGATTCTCCAGAACATTCTCTCCCAGGGTCTCCCTTTCCTGCTCATGCCTAACTGGCTGCTCTAACAGCATGATAAATGAGATTATAAAATAATATTCAAATACATACAGTGTTAAGCAATGCATCCTGTTAATTTTAAATATCTGTTTAGTAGCTTCACAAGGATCTTATTATGCATATCAAAGCAGATTGGTCACTGCTAAAACATGTGAAGAAAATAAGAATAAAGATTTAACAGCATACAAACTAACTTTTAAAAAATGAAGTCATTTTCAGAGGAATATAGTAGATTGTATAAAGTATTGATATTAGAATTAATATAAAGTAAAATGATAAACTCTTTCTAAGGTTAAAACTAAAGAAAGTAGTGCTGAATCAATTAAGTGATTGATGATGTGGTCATTTTCACATCTATTTGCACTGAGTAGCGTAAAATATGTAACTAAGGAAAAGAGTAGAAAATTGTATTTTAGCTTATGGAAATAGAAAATAAAACGAGGAACAATTCTATCTGAAGATTATTTGTATTCCCTAACAGAACCTTTTTTAAGG
>NW_016874712.1:6393-7324 GCF_001698545.2 Rhinopithecus bieti
TTAAATTTCAAGTCCTATTAACATATGCGATATTTAATTGGCACACTTCTTTATTAAACATCTTTCAAAGCTCCACTTGATAAATAAAATCTCTTTACAGAACATATTATTATCTACTGATGTAAATTACAAGGTACACTTGAAAGAGTTGGCAAAAAGGGAAGAAAGACTATCACTATCTACTCTTCCCACTTAGATGGTTTACATGTAATCAATCTTTTTTATTTGGTTACATCCACTGACTAGTAACTTTCCATTTCCCCTTACCCCCTGCCAGGAACTACAATTCCACTATTAGAGTCTATTCTATTAGAATCTGATTGATATAGATACCTTGTATAAGTGCAGTCATTCAGTATTTGCAATTCTCTGACTTATTTTACTTAGCATAATGCCCTCAAAGTTCATCCATGTTGTTACATATTAGAGAATTTCTTTTAAAGGGCTGAATAGCATTCCATTGTATGTATATACCACATTTTCTTTATCCATTCATTTATTAAAGAATAATTAAGTTGTTTCCATATCTTAGCTACTTTGAATAGTGCTACAATGAACTTAGGAGTGCGAATATCATTTCCAGGTCCTGATTTCAATTATTCAGATAAATACCCAGAAGTCGGATTGCTAGAACCTGTGGCAGTTCTATTTTTTAATTTTTTAAGGAACCTCCATATTCTTTTCTATAATGACTGTACCAATTGCATTCCCAGCATCAATGTGCAAGGGTTCTGATTTCTCCACATGATCAATAACATTTGTTGTCTTTTGTTTTTTGATAATATCTTTCTAACAAGAATTAGGTGATAACGCATTGTGATTTTGATTTGCATTTTCCTAATGATTGGTGACATTGAACATTTATTTAAAAAAACCTGATGGCCATTTTTATGTCCTCTTTGGAGTAAAAAATATTTATTCAAGTTAATTG
>NW_016874713.1:0-459 GCF_001698545.2 Rhinopithecus bieti
CAGGGGAATCACTTGAACCCAGGAGGCGGAAGTTGCCATGAGCTGAGATCTGGCCACTGCACTCCAGCCTAGGGGACAGAGCGAGACTCTGTCTCCAAAAATAAATAAATAAAATAAAATACAAAGATCTGTATTGTATGTAGGTGACAGTGACACTCTTTCCAAAATGAAGACATCAAAATCACCATCTCTAGGCCACATACCTCATAGTGGTTTGGGTTGCAACTCAACCAATACTGTGAGCAACTGAAGCCCCTCATAAGGACCAAAAACCTCACCCTACATAAAGTAAGACAGCATGTCACACACACCAAAATAATGGTATTTGGAGGCCATGGTCCCAATACTAGGGCATTTCCTTGTTAAGACTCTTAACTAGTGGCCATTGTCTACTGCAGGCAATAAATGAAAGCATAGTCTACAGAGAATTTGAATATAATGATACAAGTAAAAGTTGGT
>NW_016874714.1:0-1870 GCF_001698545.2 Rhinopithecus bieti
ATAACCTGTGTTAAGTCAACTTTCTTACATCTCATTCCAAACTTGTCTGTTGAGCTTTGAGCCCCCAAGTATGGTTTTCAATACTTTATAAACCTAATCATCCAATTTACCCCTTTCTGTGCAATCTAATCAATCTCAGGAAGTGTGTGTGGTCTTTCGTCGGCCCATATCCTTTAAAAGGATACTTGTCCAGATATTTCTCTCTCCTTCAGTGAGAACCCACCAGATTTGTGGCTGCTGGGCTTTGGAGCACTAGAGGTTACTTGTAATCTGGATATCTACAGAGCTTCTAGACTGTGACCATTCATAGTAGACTTGTAAGTATAAAATTTGCAGTAAACCCATCATGCTCATATTTTCTCTTAAAAATGCTTTAAATTTACCGGGCAGCATGCTTGGGTCTTTTCTAAGCAAACAAGTAACTGTCTTCGTGATTTTACAGAAAATCAGTATAAAGTATCTTCAATTTGTAATATATGGTTTGTGTTCCCTTGCTATTTGATTCTTCTTATGTGACTATTTTCTGTATTGTTAGATATTTTTAAGTGTGAAAAGATATATTTCCATAGTTTCATGCAAAGATAGAACCCATAAAATACCTAAAATGTTCACTAGAATAGGGGCATGTAGTAATGGTTATAATGTACACCAAAGTCAATGTTAAAAATGTTGAATTACTTTGAAAATTCTTGTTGCAAAGGTCTTCTTTGCGTCTCTTCAAAATTTGCATTTTGCAGACTAGATTAGAAAGCCGTTGAAAATAATTTTAATTGGCCGGGCACGATGGCTCATGTTTGCAGCCTAGCACTTTGAGAGGCCAAGGCAGGCAGATCGCTTGAGGTCTAGAGTTAGAAACCAGCCTGGCAAACATGGTGAAACGAAGTTTTTACTTAAAATACAAAAAAAAAAAAAAAAAAAAAAAAAAATTATCCTAGCGTGGTGGCGGGTGCCTGTAATACCAGCTACTCCGGAGGCTGTGGCAGGAGAATTGCTTGAACCTGGGAGGCAGAGGTTGCAGTAAGCTGAGATCATGCCACTGCACTGCAGCCTGGGTGACAGAGTGAAACTGTATCTCAACAACAACAACAAAAGAAAAAAAAAAAGGGAAAGCAAGCAAGCAAGCAAGCAAGCAAGCAAGCAGATGTAACCCTCTGACAAGGGCTTCCAAGATGCTGCAAGTCACAAGTCACTAAGAGGAATGGTGAATTGGTGGCCATGCTTCCATTAACTGCATTTCTGGATTTTCTAGTGTAGAGTGGAAAACCTAATACATATCTTCACTTTTATTGTTATTTTAGAAGATAATTAATTGTTGATTAATTCTTGTAAATTATTATAGTTTAAATATTCATTATTTCAGAATGTGACAGTGTTCTCTCTAATCATCTGAAATGACTACAGGAAAAAATTTTCTAAATTAAAATAATAGATATTATTTACAATTAATGTAGTGAAAGGAAGAGTTTTGATATTAAAGTTAAAAGGAAAATTTAATGATTGATAATTTTAGGAGTTGATAGTCCACTCTGATTAATCAATCTTGGATGAAACCTACTTCATTTATAATTGTGTGAGCAAACTTCATAGGTGAGTTTGGGGCAGGGAGTACAGAATAATAGCATAGATACTAAGTGTCTTTCATATATTATCATCATGGAATCGTTGAGAGAGAATGACAGAGACAGAACGAGATTAAGAATGTTCTTAAGAATGAGATTAAGAATTAAGAATCAGCTTGTATAAGTGACTGAGAAATCATCTCAGTTTTACCCTCTACCCAGGCTTTAAGCTTGCTAAGTAACTGGGAATGATTGAGAGCACGGCTTGTTTAACAAAATACCATGAGGGCTCTCATCTCATTTTCTCATTT
>NW_016874715.1:0-1053 GCF_001698545.2 Rhinopithecus bieti
AGCAACTTTTCATGCCCTTATTTACCATTCATATATCTTCTTTAGCCAAATGTCTGTTTAAATCATTTTTACATTTTATTGCATTATTTGTCTTTCCATTTGTGAATTTCGAGAGTTCTTTATATATTCTGAATAAAATTCCCTTATGAGAAACAGTCAAATATCATTTAATAAAGTTTCAGCGAATGGTGGACTGCATGTATGATGGTGGTCCCATAAGATTATAAAAGAGTTGAAAAATTTGTTTGCACATAAAAAGTCAAAATTGTAAAAAATTTAGAAAAGTATAGAAAATAAAATGTTACATTAAGTGAAGGTTAATTTAGTTTTGAAGAAATAATTGTGTTACAAATTTAGTATAGCCTACGTGTACTGTATATATAAAGTCTACAATAGTATACACTAACATTTTAGCCCTTCAAATGCACTTGTCATTCACTGACTGACTCACCCAGAGCAACTTCTAGTTGTGCAAGTTCCATTCGTGGTAAGTACCCTATAAAGGTGTACCATTTAAAAAATCTTTTATATTGCATTTTTATTGCTCCTTTTCTATGTTTAGATATATTTAGATACACAAATACCATTGTGTTATTACAATTACCTACAGTATTCAGCACAATAACAGGCTGTACTAGTTTGTACCCTAGGGACAATAGGCTATATCATATAGCCTAGATATGTAGTAGGTTACACTATCTAGGTTTTTGTAAGTATAATACATCCTACGTGACAAAATTCACATGGCGAAATTGCCTAATAATGTGCTTCTCAGAACGTTGTTAAGCAACACGTGAATGTATATAATTTGCAAGTATATTCTCCTACTCTGTTAGTTGTCCTTAAAATTAATATTATTTTTAATTTAGGCATAAATGTATAAGTTTATGAAGTACAATAGGTTGTTTTTACATATACATACAATGTGGAATGATTGAACCAAGCTAGGTAACATATCCATCGACTCACTTATTTTTTGTTATGAGACATTTGAAATTCACTCTCTTAGGCTTTTTTTTTTTTTTAACTTTTTTTTTTTGTATTTTATTTATT
>NW_016874716.1:0-1223 GCF_001698545.2 Rhinopithecus bieti
AAAAAAAAAAAAAACCAAAAAATTTTACCACTCAACATAGTTATTTCTTAAACATTTCACCATATTTGCTTTATATTTCTTTTTGGAAATAGAGTATTACATATACAGAGTCCACTATTTACTTCACAATCCTGTTTCCATTTTCATTTTTTCCCCACAGGTATTCTCAATGCATATTCTTATTACTATATGTGTAAATGCCAATAGATAGTATTGTATGTTTTAAAATTTACATAAATGATTATTTAAATGTCTACATGTTGCTTTTATATTCATTATGTCTGAAATTTTTTTCATGTTGATATCTATAGGTTTAGTGTAGTTATCTTGAACTTTGACTGGGATTTTGTTAAAATTAAGTTTCTGATTCAATAAGTCTTTGGTAGGGCCCCAAATTCTAATAAACCTCCAAGTGATGCTGACGCTGCCCATCTGTGGACTCCTTTATGAATAGCAATACTCTAAGCTATAGTTAGAAGTAAAATTGCTGGGACTTGATTAGATATTGCCACATTCTTTCCCTTGTGGTGGTCTAATTTTTACCCTATATGCTATCTGTAACTATTTTCTTTTTTTTTTTTTTTTTTTTGAGACGGAGTCTCACTCTGTCACCCAGGCTGGAGTGCAGTGGCACCATCTTGGGTCACTGCAACCTCTGCCTCCCAGGTTCAAGCGATTTTCCTGCCTCGGCTTCCTGAGTAGCCAGGACTACGCTCGTGTGCCACCATGCCCAGCTAATTTTTTGTGTTTTTAGTAGAGACAGGTTTCACTGTGTTAGCCAGGATGGTCTCTATCTCTTGACCCCCTGATCCTCCCACCTCAGCCTCCCAAAGTGCTTGGATTACACGCATGAGCCACCATGCCCGGCCTCTATAACTATTTTCTTTATACTCTTGCCAGAAGTTTGTCAGATGAGCTCCAATTCTTGATGCTATCAATGGTACCTTACTATGGTTGAAACTTTTTCAAGAATGCCTTGCAGGGTCAATATTCAGTATAATCAATGGACATTCCATGCTCTCTACCATCCACAGACATCTGGTATTGTGAAGTACTAGAAGAACATCCTCAAAATTCAGCTCAACACAAGTTAAAACTCTGCCTTCCTTACCTCTTCACACCTCCGTGAGGCTGTTTGGTCATTGAATGCAGCATAACTAAAACCTCTTCATAGTCACTTCCTGGGTATAATTGGTGTAAAATAAATGAGAAATTGTGAGAAT
>NW_016874717.1:0-459 GCF_001698545.2 Rhinopithecus bieti
AAAGAAAGAAAGAAAGAAAGAAAGAAAGAAAGAAAGAAAGAAAGAAAGAAAGAAAGAAAGAAAGAAAGAAAGAAAAAAGAAAAAAAGGTGTGGCAATAGGACTATGTCTGTAAAATTCGCTGGCCTTATCATGTTTCCCATTATCCTGAAACAGGCATGATAAAACAATGGAATGGTTTTTTGAAGATTCAGTTTTTGCCCATTCATGATATTGGCTGTGGGTAATTAAACTAAAGAGCTTCTGCACAGCAAAAGAAACTACCATCAGAGTGAACAGGCAACCTACAGAATGGGAGAAAATTTTTACAATCTACCCATCTGACAAAAGGCTAATATGCAGAATCTACAAAGAACTTAAATTCACAAGAAAAAATCAAGCAACCCCATCAAAAAGTGGGCCAAGGATATAAACAGACAATTCTCAAAAGAAGACATTTATGCAGCCAATAGACACATGAA
>NW_016874718.1:0-645 GCF_001698545.2 Rhinopithecus bieti
ATTTTTTTCTTTAATTTTTTTTTAAGTAGAGACAGGGACGCACTGTTAACTAGGCTGGTCTTGAACTCCTGATTTTGAGCAATCCTCCCACACCTCAGCCTCACCTTTTTAGAGAGGGTCTTGCTCTGTTGCCCAAGCTGGAGGGCAGTGGTATAGTCACAGCTCACTGCAGCCTCTCAAACTCCTCAAGAGATCCTCCTGCCTTAGCCTCCCAAGTAGCTGGGACTATAGGCATCCGCCACCATACCCAGGTAATTTTTTTAAAAATTTTATGTAGAGACAAGGTCTCCCTATGTTGCCCAAGTAGGTCTCAAACTCCTGAACTCAGGCAATCTTCTCATCTCAGCCTCCCAAAGTGCTGGGGTTACTGGTGTGAGCCATGGCACCTGGCCAGAACTTCTATGCCGGACACGGTGGCTCACACCTGTAATCCTAGCACTTTGGGAGGCCGAGGCGGGTGGATCACCTGAGGTCAGGAGTTCGAGACCAACCTGATCAATACAGAGAAACTGCGTATCTACTAAAAATACAAAAAATTAGCCAGGTGTGGTGGCACATGTCTGTAATCCCAACTACTCGGGAGCCATGGTGCCCGGCCTAGTTTATTATTTCTTAATATCTGTTGTCTTCCAGTGTCTTTTTTTT
>NW_016874719.1:0-1437 GCF_001698545.2 Rhinopithecus bieti
TGTCGCTCAGGCTGGAGTGCAGTGGCACAATCTGGACTCACTGCAAGCTCTGCCTCCTGGGCTCATGCCATTCTCCTGTCTCAGCCTCTCGAGTAGCTGGGACTACAGGCACCCACCACCATGCCCAGACAATTTTTTGTATTTTTAGTGGAGACGGGGGTTTCACCGTGTTAGCCAGGATGGTCTCGATCTCCTGACCTCGTGATCTGCCTGCCTCGGCTTTCCAAAGTGCTGGGATTACAGGCGTGAGCCACTGCGCCGGGCCGAGGTTTATGACTTCTAAGTCCATCAGATCTTCTCTTTTTGTTTTATTTTAAATTAATTAAATATTATTATTATTATTTTTTTGAGACAGAGTCTGCTCTGTCACCCAGGCTGGAGTGCATTGGCACAATCTCAGCTCACTGCAACCTCCACCTCCCAGGTTCAAGCAATTCTGGTGCCTCAGCCATCCAAATAAGCTGGGATTACAGGCGTGCACCACCATACCCAGTTAATTTTTGCATTTTTAGTAGAGATGGGGTTTCACCATGTTGGCCAGGCTGGTCTTGAACTCCTGGTCTCAAGCAATCCGCCCACCTGGGCCTCCCAGCGTGCTGGGATTACAGGTGTGAGCCATCGCGCCTGGCCCCCTTTTCATTTTAGAGATAGGAATCTCATTCTCTTCCACGGGCTGGAGTGCAAAGGCTCATATGAACATAACTAATTGCAGTCTCCAACTCCTGGGCTGAAAGGATTTTTTCCCCCTCTGCCTTTGGAGTAGCTGGGCCTGAGAACTATGCCACGACTACTGGCTTCCATCAGGCTCTTTGTCCTACCATTTCATCTTCCTACTAGGCTATCCCCACATGGTTATATAAATGGTACCTCAAGTGAAGAAAATCAACTACCTAAAATAGGATTTTCCATTCCAAACTAGATTTTCTTTACATGCCATTTCTGTCAATGTGGGTCACACACATTGGTAAACTCAGAATCATCTTTTACTTTTCTTTTATTCACATCCAATATGGTTGAAATAAAACAAAACAAAATGCTGTTTCTCCTGTTTTAGAAAGGCAATACTTGTTCATTATATAAAATTTAGAAAATATGGAAAAACAAAAAGGATAAAAAATTATCCACAACCAAAATAGCCCAAATTTCCAGTTAAAAATGTCAACGCATTTGATATTTGCCCACATAATTAAGACCGTAATATTTACACAAATACGATCTTTTAAAATCTAAAAGGTTCTCACTATTAAAAACGTTTTGTTAAATCTTGTTTTAAAAGTAAGAGTTTAACATCCAAATTCCCAAAATAGACATTTTTGAAGATTTGGAAAATACAGATGGTTCAAAATCTTGACATTATTACTGTTAAATTTTGGTATGCCCTGTTATTCTGCTAGTGAAATATACATAGATTTGGGGACCATTCCTTTTCCTTTTCCT
>NW_016874720.1:0-947 GCF_001698545.2 Rhinopithecus bieti
CTGAGAAAGTGCAGGAGTTGAGCGCTGCTGCAGAGGGAAGCTGGGGTCCACCGCTGGTGAGTGGGGAGGGGACGGGACACAGAACAGGCCGTGGCCCACCCCGAGAGGGAGGCACAGACACCAGGCCCGTTCTGTGCTCTGGAGGCTTTGGGCAGCTGTCAGGCTGGTTGGACAGTGTGCAGAGCAGACAGAAGCGTGAGGAGGAGGCTCTGGGGTCACCCAGGTGGGCGGCCCTCACAGGGGAGGCTGCCGGGGACAACAGGAGGGTGGAGCAGGTGCTGGGGCAGGAGGCCCGTGGAACCTGGAGGACTCTGTGTCCAGCTTTCAAAGCCAAGGGTGGGGCAGCTCCAACGCCTCGGGCCTGGGGACAGAAGGAAGAGGACTTGGGGGCTGGGGGCGGTCAGAGCATTGTGGGAGAGATCTGGGGCAGCTGGGGCTTTCCAGAGGGTGAGGCGTCTGCTGGGAATCAGGGCAGCCCCAGGCATCCCCAGGCCTCCAGCCCAGCCCTGCTTTCTCCATGCTGCAGGCCAGGGTATCAGTTGCCTGCTGGGAAACCTCAGGGTGCCTCTGGCTCAGGTACCCGCCCCCGACACTCCTGGCTCTGGGCTCCTCCCCGCCTCCCCTCTGTCTGCTTCCCCCTCCTCCCCTCCCCTGGCCACCATTCTGGCTCAAGGATGGCGTCTCCTCTCACCCCATATCAGGACCCTGGGCCCCAGCTCTGTTCCCCACCTCACCTTCCTAGTGACCAACTCCAGACCTCCCATGGGCTTGGGGTCTCTGTGGCCGGAACATTCCTCAGACCCTCTCCTCTAGCACCACTGTGTCCCACCACCCGGGCATCCCCCACCTGGGTTCCAGCCCTCCAAGGGGCTCCACGCTCTGTGTCCATGAGCGGGACACTCACACCCACCCAGCTGGCACCCTTCCTTCCAGACATTTGAGCTCTC
>NW_016874721.1:0-1223 GCF_001698545.2 Rhinopithecus bieti
GGAAGTCAAATTGTCTTTGTTTCCAGATGACATGGTTGTATATATAGAAAACCCCACCATCTCAGCCAAAAGTCTTCTTAAGCTGATGAGCAACTTCAGCAAAGTCTCAGGATACAAAATCAAAGTGCAAAACTCACAAGTATTCCTATACACCAATAACAGACAAACAGAGAGTGAAATCATGAGTGAAATGCCATTCACAATTACTACAAAGAGAATAAAATACCTAGGAATCCAATTTACAAGAGATGCGAAGTACTTCTTCAAGGAGAATTACAAACACACTGCTCAATGAAATAAAAGAGGACACAAACAAATGGAAGAACATTCCGTGCTCATGGGTAGGAAGAATCAATATCATGAAAATGGCCATACTGCCCAAAGTTATTTATAGATTCAATGCTATCCCCATCAAGCTATCAATGACTTTCTTCACAGAATTAAAAAAAAAAACACTGCTTTAAATTTCATATGGAATCAAAAAAGAGCCCACACAGCTAAGAAAATCCCAAACAAAAGGAACAAAACTAGAGGCATCATGCTACCTGATTTCAAACTATACTACAAGGCTATAGTAACCAAAACAGCATGGTACTGGTACCAAAACAGATATATAGACTAATGGAACAGAACACAGACCTCAGAAATAACATCACACATCTACAACCATCTGGTCTTTGACAAACCTGACAAAAAACAAGAAATAGGGAAAGGATTCTCTATTTAATAAATAGTGCTGGGAAAACTGGGTAGCCATGTATAGAAAGCTGAAACTGGATCCCTTCCTTACACCATATACAAAAATTAACTCAAGATGGATTAAAAACTTAAAGGTAAGACCTAACACCATAAAAGCACTAGAAAAAAACCTAGGCAATACCATTCAGGACATAGGCATGGGCAAAGACTTCATGACTAAAACACCAAAAGGAATGGCAACAAACCCCAATAGTGACATATGAAATTTAATTAAACTAAAGAGCTTCTGCACAGCAATAGACACTATCATCAGAGTGAACAGGCAATCTATAGAATGGAAGAAAATCTTTGCAATCTACCCATCTGACAAAGGGCTAATATCCAGAATCTACAAAGAACTTAAAGAAATTTACAAGCAAAAAACAAACACCCTATCAAAAAGTGGGCAAAGGATATGAACAGACACATCTCAAAAGCAGACATTTATGCAGCCAACAGACATATGAAAAAATGCTCATCACCAC
>NW_016874722.1:0-289 GCF_001698545.2 Rhinopithecus bieti
TTTTTTTTTTTTTTTGAGACGGAGTCTTGCTCTGTCGCCCAGGCTGGAGTGCAGTGGCCGGATCTCAGCTCACTGCAAGCTCCGCCTCCCAGGTTCACGCCATTCTCCTGCCTCAGCCTCCGGGTAGCTGGGACTACAGGCACCCGCCACCGCGCCCGGCTAGTTTTTTTTGTATTTTTTAGTAGAGACGGGGTTTCACTGTGTTAGCCAAGATGGTCTCGATCTCCTGACCTCGTGATCCGCCCGTCTCGGCCTCCCAAAGTGCTGGGATTACAGGCTTGAGCCACCG
>NW_016874723.1:0-1440 GCF_001698545.2 Rhinopithecus bieti
TATATATATATAAAACTGAGCCCAATATATTTTAATCAGATTGGTTTAATGGCCACCAGCAAGATTCCACAGTGTGTGTTCATGACTGCCTCTTTCTCCCCTTCATCTGTAAATTCTGGAAACCAGGAGACATGTGTTTTAATTTTTGAATGCTCAGTGCCTAGCAATGTTATGTCCATAGCTTGGGTGCAAAATGTATTCATACATCTTTTTTTCTCAGTGCGCAGGAGGAAGGTGTGTTGCCCAGGGGCAGTAGATAGCTTATTGTGCCAACTCATGTAGTTGATATGGGTAACATTCAGGGCTTGTACAAAAAGGTAAACAAATGCAATGAGGAGGAGGAGAAAGAGTGCTCCCCAACAGACATACTCTTCTCTTTCCACCCGTCTCCCACACATTTATTTGTTAGGCAAAAAGAAGCAAAAGACTAAAGGAAGTGATTCACCAGAGTGCTGGGATTGTGTCCTTGCAAATGACCCATGCCATGCCATTCCACGCTTCTTTAAACCTGGAAGTGGCTGCCAACAATCTCTTGCCAAGAAGAGTTGCCATTCCCATCACAGGCAAAGGATACTAAAGTCGTGTGGGAAAAAGTGAAATAATGGAAATGGCTAATGCTTTCATTAAAGATGACCAACCCTGGATTTGTCCTCTTTCTTGCCTAGAGCATGTTATTAAATTCTTAGGTATCTGTAACAAAATTATATTCAGAACTTATTATGTATCAGGTTTTGTGCTAAGTGTTTTTCATGGATTCTCTCACATACTTCTCAAAAGGTATGTGATACATACTACTAGGATTCCCATTTTGTCACTAAGGAAACTGAGATATTGAGAGTTAAAGTTGCTGATCTTACATCTAGCAAGTGTTGAAGATAAAATCAAAATGGAAGCCTTTTAAAAGATGTCACTTTAATTATTGTAATTCCATAGAATATTCTGATCCAGGGCATGATAAATTGAGGTATGTGCATAACTAAAATGCATTGCAAGATCTACTAAATTAATTAGTGATTTCTATTAGGCTAACTATGGTGAGGTGCTATCCAACAGTGATAGTGTGGAAGATCTTTTCAATGTCTTAGGAAAAATATATAAAGTAACATTCAAAGGGAATGAAAGTAGTGATTTAAAAAATAATAAAAGTAGGCTGAGTGCGGTGGCTCACGCCTGTAATCCCAGCAGTTTGGGAGGCTGAGGGGGGTGGATCACGAGGTCAGGAGATCGAGACCATCCTGGCTAACATGGTGAAACCCCATCTCTACTACAAATATGAAAACAAATTAGCCGGGCAAGATGGCAGGCACCTGTAGTCCCAGCTACTTGGGAGGCTGAGGCAGGAGAATGGCATGAACCCAGGAGGCGGACTTGCAGTGAGCTGAGATCATGCCACTGCACTCCAGCCTGGGCAACAGAGCAAGACTCTGTCTCAAAATAATA
>NW_016874724.1:0-767 GCF_001698545.2 Rhinopithecus bieti
GAGGGGAGGGGAGGGGAGGGGAGGGGCAGAGAGGAGAGAGGAGGGAAGGGAAGGGAAGGGAAAATTTTATGCATTAGAACATATAAAGCCAGGCGTGGTGGCTCACGCCTGTAATCCCAACACTTTGGGAGGCCAAGGCGGGTAGATCACCTAAAGCTCAGGAGTTCAAGACCAGCCTGGCCAACATGGTGAAACCCTGTCTCTACTAAAAAGACAAAAATTAGCTAGGTGTGGTGGCGGACAGCTGTAATCCCAGCTACTTGGGAGGTTGAGACATGAGAATCGCTTGAACCTGGGAGGCGGAGCTTGCAGTGAGCTGAGATCACGTCACTGCACTCCAGCTTGGGCTACAGAGAGAGACTCTGTCTCAAAAAAGTAAAGTTCTTAGTACAAGGCCTGGCCCATGGTAAATTTCAGTCAATATTCATTATTATCTTCATCGTTAAATTTCCCTGTGCCCTGCAGGAATGCCCTGAGACAGGTCACAGACCCAGGAGTCATCAGGGGGCTGTCCAGTCCCAGTGTCTGTGCTAGGGGTCCCTGAGGGGGATCTTGCTGTCCACCACAGCTGCCTCCCCACTGAGCACCCCAGAACTACCATCCACAACTCCTTGATTCCAAGAAAAGGCAAAGGGCTCTGAAGCATGGGGTGGCCCCACTTAAAGAAAACTCACTCTTAAAAGAAGGAAGGATTAAGTTCCTTAAAAGAAGAAACTATTTACAGTGTGCCAGCAACAGAATCTGTATGGTAACATTATATATGGGTA
>NW_016874725.1:0-646 GCF_001698545.2 Rhinopithecus bieti
TGGGAGTTGGAGACTGGAGCTGTTCCTATTCGGCCATCTTGCCTTTTATCGAAATTTTTGTTAATCCCAATTTTATAAAGATCTCTGCCAATGTTATCTTTTAGCAGTTTTATTTTTTGGCTTCCTAATTTAGGCATGAAATTTATTTTTGTGCAGAGCAACATTTAAATCATTTTTACATAAATAGGCAATTGACCCAGCAGAATTTATTGAAATGACCATTATTTTCCCACTCTGCTACAGTGGCTTTTTTTGTCACAGAGTGAGTTAATATGTATATGTGGATCTCTTTCTGTTCTCTCTGTTCCATTCTGTTGGTCTCTTTGTTTTATTTTTGCACCAATATTACATGGTCTCAATTACTACATGTTTATACAGTAGTAAGTTTTGATATCAGGTAATATGTCATCCAACTTTGTTGTTGGATATTCTTAGCTGTTCTTGATAGTCTGGTTCCCATT
Organism: Rhinopithecus bieti; assembly: GCF_001698545.2. Classification (NCBI taxonomy): domain Eukaryota; kingdom Metazoa; phylum Chordata; class Mammalia; order Primates; family Cercopithecidae; genus Rhinopithecus; species Rhinopithecus bieti. Next base: position 462 of record NW_016874725.1, read on the forward strand.
TAAATTTTCAAAACAGTTTATCAATTTCAGCAATGACAGAAGAGCTGCTGGGACTTTCATTGGAATTTCATTAACTGCTTGGATCAATATAGAGACAATAGTTATTTTTAAAATATTGAGTGTTACTATCCAAGTATATGCTGTATATATATATATTTTTTTATTATATTTTAAGTTCTAGGGTA
>NW_016874727.1:0-1061 GCF_001698545.2 Rhinopithecus bieti
TGGATCCCCAAGTAGGACACTGAGAGGCTTGTTGAGTGAACTACAATGTTTTATTTTTCTTTCCGAATTTCCTTTTAATCTGAATATCTAATCTGAGGGCTGTGGAGGAATCATTTCCCCACTTTTGTGTAATACATAACTCCAGAAATCCTACATGCACACTCTGCCTGATAAAATGCTAAAACTGATTTTTAAAAAACCACCTAAAATAGATATTATCTGAGAAAGGGAGGGAAGGAGAGGAAGGCAGTGTGCCTAAAATGGGTGACTCTGTTCATCTCCAGGCTGGTGGCAGAATGAGACACCTTAAACCGACTTAGAACTTGAATCATAAGCCTGCTTTCTCCACAGTCACAGTCTCAGAATTCTAAGAACATACAATCATATATACATATAAATGATTTTATCTATGACTAAAAAGGAAGAGAGAGGACTCTTAACTGGAACAGGAATTTTTTTAAAAAACATGCATTAAACTGACCAAGAGATGTCCCACTGCAATCAGATAACAAATATGTTGGGCAAAATTCTCTCTCCCATTTTTCCCACAAATACATGACTTATTGTCTATATTACATCTGAGATAGAAAAACCATTTTCTCTACCCTTCTGGGCATTTGCTCCATAATCTCATTAAATAAAATAAGAAACTATCATACCGAAAATAAATTAATTTTCACTAAAAGAAAATTACAAGCATTTTCATAAATACAAGTTAAAAAATGTAATGTTTTTCAAGTAGAACACTTTATCATGCATCAAAAAATCTATAATAGGCTGGGCACGGTGGATCACGCCTGTAATCCCAACGCTTTGGGAAGCCGAGGTGGGAGGATCACCTGAGGCCAGGAGTTCAAGACCAGCCTGGCCAACATGGCAAAACCCCATCTCTACTAAAAATATAAAACATTAGCCAGGCGTGGTGGCAGGTGCCTGTAATCCCAGCTACTTGGCATGCTGAGGCAGGAGAATTGTCTGAACCTGGGAGGCAGAGGCTGCAGTGAGCTGAGATCGCGCCACTGTATTCCAGCCTAGGCAACAAGAGTGAAACTCTATCTCAA
>NW_016874728.1:0-944 GCF_001698545.2 Rhinopithecus bieti
CGGCCTCCCAAAGTGCTGGGATTTCAGGCTTGAGCCACCGCGCCCGGCCAAAGCTTATATATTCATGTACAATTCAAAATATTTGCTATTTTAGAAATTTCATAGCAACATAAACCTCAGGGGTACTGTATATTTTGGGGTTATTGTGATGTTAAAGCATTGTCTTTTCATAGCAGTGAGGCAGGTTGCAATCCAACTGACCAGTTTTTTGCCTTTAAAACCTTCACAGTGTGTAATCCCAGCACTTTGGGAGGCCAAGGCGGGCGGATCACGAGGTCAAGAGATTAAGACCATCTTGGCTAACACGGTGAAACCCTGTCTCTACTAAAATACAAAACAAAACAAAAAACAATTATCCTGGCGTGACGGAGGGCGGATCACGAAGTCAGGAGATCGAAACCATCCTGGCTAACACAGTGAAACCCCGTCTCTGCTGAAAATACGAAAAATTAGCCGGGCGTGGTGCCTGTCGCCTGTAGTCCCAGCTACTAGGGAGGCTGAGACAAGAGAATGGCGTGAACCCGGGAGGCGGAGCTTACAGTGAGCAGAGATTGCGCCACTTAACTCCAGCCTGGGTGACAGAGCGAGGCTCCGTCTCAAAAAGTAAGAAAGTAAATAAATAAATAAATAAATAGGCCGGGCGCGGTGGCTCACGCCTGTAATCCCAGCACTTTGGGAGGCCGAGGCGGGTGGATCACAAGGTCAGGAGATCGAGACCATTCTGGGTAAGACGGTGAAACCCCGTCTCTGCTAAAAATACAAAAAATTAGCCGGGCGTTGGCAGGCGCCTGTAGTCCCAGCTACTCGGGAGGCTGAGACAGGAGAATGGCGTGAACCCGGAGGCGGAGCTTGCAGTGAGCCCAGATCAGGCCACTGCACTCCAGCCTGGGTGATGAGCAAGACTCCATCTCAAAAAACAAAATAATAAATAAATAAATAAATAA
>NW_016874729.1:0-1063 GCF_001698545.2 Rhinopithecus bieti
AATATCCCATGTTGCCAAAAATCACTATAAAAAAGAGCTCTCCTATGAAAGGATGAAACCACAATCCTATTACTTTGACAAGGTATTCTCTACACCTATTATTCAAAAACTACCTCTTGTAACATGTTTCTACAAAAAATATTAGTCAACTTTAACTGTTATTTTAACTTTATGAGACAGAATACTATTTTTTTGTGATAACTTACTTTCATTCATATTGATGAACTCCTGGTTGACCTCTTCATCTCCAGTCTTTCTGTTCTTTGACTTTTTAATGACATGAGCTCGGTCATGGATATGATGACCAATAGCCATTTTTTCTAGTCCACTGTCAGAATCTCTCATTGCTTTCCTGGTTTCCTTTATCTGTAAAAATAAAGAAATTTTATTATTATTTAAATATATATAGAATGTATATAACTCTAAAATTCTCAGGGCCAGCTTACCTACTGAGGTATGGCCATAGATCTACCACTCTCAAAATAATGTGTACTCAGTTCCACTATTAACTTGTGGTAAAACTGTGGTGATAAGTCTCTGATATTTCCTGAACTCCTTAAAATGAAAATGTCTAGAACAAACAGAACCCATACAATTTAACGTGTTTCCAAATTATAATCAAATATTAAAACAAAAGTAGCAATTATAGTTTAATGCCTTCAAGACTGTTTTAGACAATGTAATAGAAGCAAGTTTATCATAGCATTCCTACAAATAAGGGCAACTAATTATTTTTCATGTTGATTGGCTTGAATCTCATCATTCCCACCTATCAACTCTATGGAAGTGTTACTAGAATATTTATGATAGCTACTAACATGATTTACTGGGGGACATCTACAATTATATTCTGTTTACATTTAAGATTGTCACTTTTAGAAAGTTAAAATTAAAATGTCTGAGATTAATTAGCAGAACTACGGCAAGAGCATCATTAAAAGGTTCATCTTTATATGTAAGAACTAAAAAATGTACTACTTCACACTCATTAGATTGGTAAACCTAAATTTTTACTGTAAGTACTAACAAGGAAGTAGAGAAATGGAAACTCACAAGCCACAGT
>NW_016874731.1:0-1054 GCF_001698545.2 Rhinopithecus bieti
AAATAGTTCCTCTTTTTTTTTTCCTTAAAGGAACTGACTGCTTTTTAAAGGAACTCAGAAATTGGGAAACAGACTAGAGCGGAGTTATAAATGGAACCATCGATAGTTCATAACCCCAAGTAGACTACCTATGTTAGGTGTTGCAACTTCTCTCAAACAGCAAGGTACCGGGCAGCTCACACTTCATCTTCAGGGGACTCAGTTCACTTTTAGAAGATTACATTTTGTATAACTTAAAATATTCGTGACTCTTCACATTCATCTGCAAATACAGGGATAATTTTTTAAGACTTTATTTTGACACCTATAAAAATGGTGCCTAATTCTGCAACACCCAGCCAAACGTCATTGGCTTATATGGAACTATTAAAAATACATAAAACATATATTTATTAATATAATGACTAGATTACTACCTATTATTTACTAAGTAGCAAACATAAGAAAATGTATCATTATTTATTATTACTAGGTACTCTATCAAACATAGGAAAATGTATTATTATTGATATTAAGTAGTGCTTATCATTGCTTAGTTATTAAATGCCAAACATTATGACGAACCCTTTACATGAAATGTCTTGATTTCACAAAAGTCACCTGAGATTCAGGACCAGAATCTAACCCCAGGTCGATAGGATTTTTTTGTCTGTTTGGAGACAGGGTCTTGTCCTGTTGCCTAGACTGAAGCACAGTGGGACAATCACAGCTCACTGTGCCCTCAACCTCCTGGGCTCAAGTGATCCTCCCATCTCAGCCTACAAGCAGCTGAGACTACAGGTGCGCATCACCATGCCAGGCTAATGTTTTATTTTGTAATTTTTTGTAGAGACAGGGTCTCACTATGCTGCCCTGGCTGGTTTTAGACTTCTGGCCTCGAGAAGTCCTCCTATCTCAGCCTCCCAAAGTGTTGGGATTACAGGCATGAGCCACCAGGCCCAGCCTCAATTTGATTTTAAGGCTAATTTGCCTAACATTGACAGTCTATTGGAAACATACACAGAAAATAGGAAAAAGAAGAAGGTCGCTTTTAGAACCACAACTACCTTTGAAA
>NW_016874732.1:0-946 GCF_001698545.2 Rhinopithecus bieti
TCATCTATATTAGGTATTACTTCTAATGTTGTCCCTCCCCTGCCCCTCCCACCACCGCCAACAGGCCCTGTGTGTGATGTTTCTCTCCCTGTGTCCATGTGTTCTCATTATTCAACTCCTACTTATGAGTGAGAACATGCGGTGTTTGGTTTTCTGTTTTTGTGTTATTTTGCTGAGAATGATGGTTTCCAGCTTCATCCATGTCTCTGCAAAGGACATGAGCTCATTCTTTTTTGTGGCTGTATAGTATTCCATGGTGTATATGTGCCACATTTTCTTTATCCAGTCTATCATTGATGGACATTTGGGTTGGTTCCAAGTCTTTGCTATTGTAAACAGTGCTGCAATAAACATGCGTGCTATTTCTGGTTCTAGATCCTTGAGGAATCACCAGACTGTCTTCCATAATGGTTGAAATAATTTACACTCCCACCAACAGTATAAAAGTGTTCCTATTTCTCCACATCCTCTCCAGCATCTGTTGTTTCCTGACTTTTAATGATCGCCATTCTGACTGGTGTCAGATGGTATCTCATTGTGGTTTTCATTTGCATTTCTCTAATGACCAGTGATGATCAACTTTTTTTCATATGTTTGTTGGCCACATAAATGCCTTCTTTTGAGAAGTGTCTGTTCATATCCCTCACCCACTTTTTGATAAGATTGTTTGTTTTTTTTCCTGTAAATTTAAATTCTCTGTAGATTTTGGATATTAGCCCTTTGTCAGATACAGACTGCAAAAATTTTCTCCCATTCCATAGGTTGCCTGTTAACTCTGAAGACAGTTTCTTTTGCTGTGCAGAAGCTCTTTAGTTTAATTAGAACCCATTTGTCAATTTTGGCTTTTGTTGCAATTCTTTTTGGTGCTTTAGTCATGCCTATGTCCTGAATGGTATTGTCCAGGTTTTCTTCTAGGGATTTTATGGTTTTATGTCTTACATTTAAG
>NW_016874733.1:0-766 GCF_001698545.2 Rhinopithecus bieti
GGGAGGCTGAGGCAGGAGAATTATTTGAACCCAGAAAGCCGAGGTTGCAGTGAGCCAAGATGGCACCATTGCACTCCAGCCTGAGCAACAGAGCAAGACTCTGTTTCGGAAAAAAATAAAATAAAAATAAAGTACAAAGCAAATGATGGGTTCAAATATACTTATTTTGGCCAGGTGTGGTGGCTCAGGCCTGTTATCCCAGCACTTTGGGAGGCCGAGGTGGGCGGATCACTTGAAGTCAGGAGTTTGAGACCAGCCTGGCCAACATGGTGAAACCCCATCTCTACTAAAAATACAAAAATTAGTTGGGTGTAGTGGCAGACACCTGTAGTCCCAGCTACTCGGGAGGCTGAGGTGGGAGAATCATTTGAACCCTGGGGGCAGAGGTTGTAGTGAGCCGAGATTGCACCACTGCACTCCAGCCTGGGCAACAGAGCAAGACTGTGTTTCAAAAAATAATAATAATGCCAGGCGTGGTGGCTCAAGCCTGTAATCCCAGCACTTTGGGAGGCCGAGACAGGCGGATCATGAGGTCAGGAGATCGAGACCATCCTGGCTAACACGGTGAAACCCCGTCTCTACTAAAAAATACAAAAAACTAGCCGGGCGAGGTGGCGGGCGCCTGTAGTCCCAGCTACTCGGGAGGCTGAGGCAGGAGAATGGCGTAAACCCGGGAGGCGGAGCTTGCAGTGAGCTGAGATCCAGCCACTGCACTCCAGCCTGGGCGACAGAGCGAGACTCCGTCTCAAAAAAAAAAAAATAATAG
>NW_016874734.1:0-289 GCF_001698545.2 Rhinopithecus bieti
TTGATCATGATGCTACACATACATATGTCAAAATGTCCCTTGCACCCTTGGGTTGTGTGTGTGTGTGTATACATACATACACACACACACACTCTATAGAAACAAAACTGCCATCAAATGTTGGTAGTATTCATTCTAACTGGAGTGAGATGAAATCTGAGTGTGATTTTCACATACATTTTTGTGTGCATCAGCGATGGTGAGAATCTTCCCTTCGACCTGTGCATCAACCTCATGTCTTCAGGTCCTCTGCCCAGTCCTACACAACAAATTAAAACAAATTCACAAT
>NW_016874735.1:0-1220 GCF_001698545.2 Rhinopithecus bieti
AGATAAGATTGTCAGGCCGGGCGCGGTGGCTCAAGCCTGTAATCCCAGCACTTTGGGAGGCCGAGAGGGGCGGATCACGAGGTCAGGAGATCGAGACCACCCTGGCTAACACGGTGAAACCCCGTCTCTACTAAAAAATACAAAAAACTAGCCGGGCGAGGTGGCAGGCGCCTGTAGTCCCAGCTACTCGGGAGGCTGAGGCAGGAGAATGGCGTGAACCCGGGCGGTGGAGCTTGCAGTGAGCTGAGATCCGGCCACTGCAGTCCAGCCTGGGCCATAGAGCAAGACTCCGTCTCAAAAAAAAAAAAATAAGATTGTCAGTGAAATACTGGTAAAGACAGAAGAGAGTACATATGTATGCATGGGAGGTCTGGTGGTATATATGATATGAAATATGAATATTGTTTACTGTTCCATCATGTAATGGTGATAGCTTTGGTTTTTAAATGTTGTGGTGGTGATTTTAACTCAAACTTTGAATTAAATTAAGTTCCATAGCATAGTATCGCAGTATGAGAAAAAAACAATACATTCTGCGTTATCGTCTGAATGAGTGAAACAGTCATTTAAATAATCTCAGTCTGGTCCAAACAACTCTTACATTAGAAACTAAAACGTCCCCTCAGTGTAAGCCAAGGGTGTTTTTAACAATTAGTTATTTCCCTGAATTTTCCTGCTTATACTGAATGAACCAATACCGATTAATGTTTCTTTTTTCTTTTCTTTTTTTTTTTTTTTGAGACGGGGTCTTGCTCTTTTGCCAGGCTGGAGTGCAGTGGCATGATATCGGCTCACTGCAGCCTCTGCCTCCCGGTTTCAAGCGATTCTCCTGCCTCAGCCTCCCGAGTAGCTGGGACTACAGGCTCATGCCACCATGCCCGGCTAATTTTTTGTATTTTAGTAGAGACGGGGTTTCACCTTGTTGGCCCAGATGGTCTCGATCTCCTGACCTCGTAATCTGCCCGCCTCAGCCTCCCAAAGTGCTGGGATTACAGGCGTGAGCCACTGCACCCAGCCAGCAATTGATGTTTCTGTATGTTTGGATTCTGATTGACCCAACAAATACAGTAGTATAAAGTTACGTAACTTTGCAAGTCCTTTGTAATTGCAGTGGTACAGCTAAGCCTTATTTGAATAGTCTTTCTCTTGTTGCTGTTACATAACCTAAGGCAAATATTAAGTATGTACTTCATAAAACCTTTTTTTAAGAGAGGTTGTGG
>NW_016874736.1:0-456 GCF_001698545.2 Rhinopithecus bieti
TCAGAAGGGATATTTGGTAGCTCAATGAAACCTATGGTTTAAAAGGAAATATCCTCAGAAGAACACTAGAAAGAAGCTTTCTGAGAAACTGCTTATGATGTGTGAATTCCTTTCATGGAGTTAAACCTTTCTTTTCATTGAGCAGTTTGTTAACACTGTTTTTGTGGAATCTGCAAAGGGATATTCGGGAGTGCTTTGAGGCCTACAGTAAAAAAGGAAATATCTTCAGATGAAAAAAGTACAAAGAAGTTTTCTGAGAACTGCTTTGTGATGTGTCCATTCATCTCATAGTGTTAAACTTTTCTTTTGAATGAACAGTTTGGAATCACTGTTTTGTGAATACTGAGATGGGATACTCGGGAGTGCATTGAAGCCTATGTTGAAAAGAAAATATCCTCAGACAAAACTAGAAAGAAGCTCTCTGAGAAACTTCTTTGTGATGTGTGAATTCCTCTC
>NW_016874737.1:0-289 GCF_001698545.2 Rhinopithecus bieti
CTATTACTGTCCACTAATTCCATAACTTCTGTCAATGTTTTCAGATTTTCCACACAGACAATCATGTCATCTGTGAAAAATGATTTCTTCCTTCCCAATCACAATACTTAGTTCATTTCCTTCTTTTATTAGCTAGAAATTCCAGGACAGTGTTGAAAAAGAGCACTGAGAAGGCATATCCTTGCCTTGTTCTTGATCTTACCAGGAAAGCTCTTGATTTTCTCACCATTAATAATGTTAGTTGCAGGTGTTCTGTGGGTATTTTTTTAAATCAAGAAAGATCTCTATT
>NW_016874738.1:0-1063 GCF_001698545.2 Rhinopithecus bieti
CTACTCAAGAGGCTGAGGCAGGAGAATTGCTTGTACCCCGGAGGCGCCACTGCACTCCAGCCTGGGTGACAGAGTGAGACTCTGTCTCAAAAAAAAAAAAAAAAAGAAATACAATTCACAAATAATATAATTCCCCATTTAAAGTGTACTACTCAATGGCTTTTAATATACTCACAGAGTTGTGTAACCATCACCACAATCCAATCAATTTTAGAACATTTTTGTTATAAGCATTTACCTTTTCTCCAAATCATTTACCACATTACAGTCAGAGATCTTTCCAGAATCTAAATCTCATTTAATCAGAGCAGGCAGCAATTAAAAGTTCATTAAATTATTTTTTATGTGATGAACTGCCCAGTTTCTTCAGGTCAAGGTTTAATTCCCTACTCAAAACACATACCTAGAAAGTTGTGGGTATACTCAAAACACCTACCTAGAAAGTTGTGGGCGGTTGGTACCAGCATTGAAGAGAGTGGGAGAAGCATGAGTAAACCACCTCTCAGAAAGAAGATTATATGTTTCAATTGCTGCATCAATGTCTTCTTTGTGGATCCCAACAGATACTCTCATCAACATATGTTGTGGTCTTTCAGCCACTATAGACAAAAGAGGAGTTTTCACATGATGAGACATGTCAGAAAAAGTAGGTTGAGATAAGTATTTGAATTTTAGAAAAGGATACCGAAAGGAAACTAGAAAAGCTTTATACTAATAAGCAGGACAATTATCCACAAACTAAACCTAAAGTCCAAAATGTTATCTGGAGTGTAAGTAGGAATATTAAGACTTATAGCTCAAAGCTATATATTCAATAAAATCAGTAGAAAATGTAACACACAAACATGTTCATTTCTCACCTTTTCCATTGATCTTCAACAAATAAGACCGCTCTAGCGTCTAGAAAGAGAGAAACAACAAAAAATTTTCAGAGCATTGTTTTTAAAGACGCAGTGGATATATCATCCACTATAAGACAATCTCTTTAAATCTTGGCCGTTTCTATAAAATTTCAAATGAAAAGAATAGCACATTTACTCTTCCTAGCTTCATCTGGAACATT
>NW_016874739.1:0-1625 GCF_001698545.2 Rhinopithecus bieti
CACCTGTAGCCCCAGCTACTTGGAAGGCTGAGGCAGGAGAGTCCATTGAACCGGGGAGGTGGAGGTTGCAGTGAGCCAAGATCACACCACTGCACTCCAGCCTGGGCGACACAGCAAGACTCTGGACTTTGTCTCAAAAAAAAAAAAAAAAAAAAAAAAAAAAAAAAAAAAAAAAAAAAAAAAAAAAAAAAAAAAAAAAAAAAAAGAAGAAGAAGAAGAAGTAAGAAGTTACGGGATTGTGCTTGCAAGCAGCACAATTTATTGTGTCGCTTCAGAGTTTTCATCATTCCAAGTATTAGTGATAAAAATAATTCTGAAGGATAAATGGCATATTTTCCATTGTTGATTTCAACACGGTTAGACTCAGCAGTGCACTATTTCTGATAATCATCTATCATTTTACTCAGCATATGCAAAAATGATCTTAGCATCACATTGTAATTAGATGCTTTTTTTTCTGGCACCTGGTGTGCTTGTTCATGAAGTGCACTGAAATTCGGGAAATAGGATTTCAAGAGCCTAGAAATAATAGCCCATGCCATTTTCTTGGCATTCTTCAAAACCAAAGCCTTAAGAGTCCATGGTTTGTCCTTTTAAACCCCAGCAATGGAAAGAAAGGGCCTTGGCAGTGACAAAGAGTGAGAAATTCTCCTGGGGGTCTGCAGTGAAAAGGGATGTAATCAGTACCAGGCAAGCCACTTTGAATTTTTTTAAAAAAGGAACAAATATAAACTATTACTCAAAATTTCTTTCCAGTCTTTTTGGTGCTTCAGAATATAAATGTGGCTCATTTTTCTCTAATAAATTTCCATTTATTATCATAGTCATCTCTTCGGCGCTCAATCTTTGGTGCTCAATCAAAGTGGCAAGGTGGTATTTGTGGAGAAAACAGAATATTTTTTAACATGGCTATCCTGAATTTTAGAGGCACTTACTAGGGGTGAAAAAACTGATCTGAAGTTCTTATGCATACTCTTAACACCTAAAATTGTTTAACAATAAAAATAATACCTTTGTTTCGACCTTTGAGGAACTCCCAAGTATCAGGTTAAAAATTGGGAGAGGTAGTGGAAAAGAGTCAGTGATTCCAGTGTTTCAGAAAGTCTGACCTGGCCAGGATCCAGCTGGGCTGCAAAAACCTCCTTTCTTTCCCTATCTCTGCAGCTCCATCACTCACCACTTTCTCCAAGTCCCTTGGGAATACGCAGGGAGAACCTAGTGGCCATAGCAGATACTGCTGGTCCCCCTCTTCCCCCATCCCTTGTCACCTCATCATTCACTTGCACAAAACCTTATGGTTCTCAAGGCCCAGCACCTGTGACTCTGCCCAAGGGAGCCGCTTGTACCCACACCGGGGGCAAGCCAGTGCCAGGACGTTAATGCCTCTTGGGAGCAGGCCCGGGTAAGACTGGCAGGAGTTGGTGCTTGAGAACACAAACTGTGGTATCTTCCTTCCTTCCCTTCTCCCTTCCTCAATGTCTTATGGCTGTTACCTAGAGTTGCCTCCCAGTTAACCTACCAGCACCCTCATCCTTGTACAAGGATACATCTGAGGGAACTTGGTATACGATATTGGAAGTATATCCTCTTTCGTCCATCCATCCATCCATTCATCCATCCATCTC
>NW_016874740.1:0-1047 GCF_001698545.2 Rhinopithecus bieti
TGGAAGGTCAAGGCGGGCAGATCACGAGGTCAGGAGATCAAGACCATCCTAGCTAACACGGTGAAACCTTGTCTCTATTAAAAATATAAAAAATTAGCCGGGCATGGTGGCGGGCACCTGTAGTCTCAGCTACTCGGGAGGCTGAGGCAGGAGAATGGCATGAACCCGGGAGGAGGAGCTTGCAGTGAGCCGAGATGGTACCACTGCACTCCAGCCTGGGTGACAGAGCAAGACTCTGTCTCAAAAAAAAAAAAAAAAAATTAAAAAAAAATAAATTAAATTAAATTAACTTTTTAAAAATTCAAAAAATACCCAGTCTCGGATAGTTCTGTGAGAATGAATTAATATCCTCTCATCCCAAAATCAAAATGTTCAGTTATGTAAAAAACCAGGAAGAAAAGGCAAAAAAGAGAAGGGAAGGTTTCCCTCCATCTTGGGCATGTTTTATACTCATTCATTTCCCAGAGGAAGGACAGAAAGAAAATCCTCCTAGAACAGACTTGACCTGGCCAAGCAAGCCCTGAAATCATTTGAAGAGACCATGATTGAATGTAGAATCACAAAGTAAATCCATAACTGTTTCCCTCCCACACTAAGGAAGTTCTTCATCTCTCAAAATCCAAAAGCAAATGAAATAATAGAGAGAGAGAGAAAAAAAAAAAGCACCAAGTTCCTGGACAAATGCCACATTCCACATCAACATAGAAAACGTCCACAGGCAGGAGATGCAACTTTCCATTGATGTAACAGAAAATGGAAAAGAGGCCAGGCTCAGTGGCTCACGCCTGTAATCCCAGTACTTTGGGAGGCTGAGATGCGTAGATCACTTGAGGTCATGAGTTCAAGACCAGCCTGGCCAACATGGTGAAACCCCATCTCTACTTAAAAAACTATAAAAAATTAGCCAGGCATGGTGGCATGCACCTGTAATTCTAGCTACTTGAGAGGCCGAGACAGGACAATCGCTTGAAGCCAGGAGGCAGAGGTTGCAATGAGCCAAGATCATGCCATTGCACTCCAGCCTGGGCAACAGAGTACTCTATCTCA
>NW_016874741.1:0-645 GCF_001698545.2 Rhinopithecus bieti
TAGAGCGTGCTCAAAATCTCTTGACCCTCCGGAGTATTGACTTTGGTCCCAAGAAATTGCTCGCGGTTGCCGGGAGAGCGCTGGCGGTGGGCTGAGGCCCCTGGAGAGCCCGTGGAGTGGAGATGGGGGTCGGCCCCCCTCGGCGTCCAGCCGAGGAGCAGCTGCCAGTTGAGTGCGGACCCGAGAGAGAACCCCCGAGGGATACCCACGTCTCCCACCGTGTCCGCGTCGGGCGTTTTGGTTTCAGGAGGTTGCTTCGGGGCGGGGCCCCCGGGGACCGAGCGCAGGGGGCGGCCCGGCGGCCTTACCACACGGCGGCCTCGTTGAGCTCAGGGTTGGGATGCGACAGGGGTCCGCTGTAGCCGCTGGTGCCACTCATGGGGAAGGGCGGGCTGGGCCCGCCGCTGAACACCTCGCCGGGCATGGGGTGCAGCGCGCCCGGCAGGCCCGGCTCGGGGCTCGGCGTGTCCGGGTGCGAGATCATGTCGGTGAACCTGGGGTTGTCCGCGGCGTGCGGGCCGGCGAGCGGCGGCTCCAGCGCGCCCAGCGGCGTCGAGCCGGGTCCCGAGGCCGCCAGGAAGCTGGAGTCGGCCGGGGACTGCGCCTGCGAAGGTGGGCCGTGCGCGAAGAAGTCGTAGTTGCTTC
>NW_016874742.1:0-766 GCF_001698545.2 Rhinopithecus bieti
ATGTTAGCCAGGATGGTCTCCATCTCCTGACCTCGTGATCCGCCTGCCTTGGCCTCCCAAAGTACTGGGATTATAGGCGTGAGCCACTGTGCCCGGCCAGACACATTTTGTTCTAAGAAAAAAAAAAAAAGCATTAAATTTGTTTTGGGGAAATCAGGGAAGGCTTTAGAAAGGGGGTGACATTTGAACTGATGTTGAATCACTGTAAAAAATGAGAATAAGGTTGCAAAATGAAGAACATCTGAAGCAGAGGAAGTGTCATAAAACCATACAGCATGGTTAGGCTAGAGTACAGGGTAAGGAGTGGGAGGGAGAACTGTAAATGGGGTTAGAAAACAGATTGGAAAAGGCCAGGCACAGTGGCTCACATCTGTAATCCCAGCACTTTGGGAGAGCGAGGTGGGCAGATCACCTGAGGTCAGTAGTTCAAGACCAGCCTAGCCAACATAATGAAACCCCAGTTCTACTAAAAATACAAAATTAGCTGGGCATGGTGGTGCGTGCCTCTAATCCCAGGTACTCAGGAGGCTGAGACTGAGACAGAAAAATTTCCTAAACCTGGGAGGCGGAGGTTGCAGTGGATGGAGATCGCACCATTGCACTCCAGCCTGGGCGACGAGAGCAAAACTCCACCTCAAAAAAAAAAAAAAGAAAAGAAAACAGACTGGAAGAAATTGATGAAGGACCGTATGTACTATAGAAAAGAGTTTAGAGGCCGGGCGCGGTGGCTCATGCCTGTAATCCCAGCACTTTGGGAGGCCGAGGC
>NW_016874743.1:0-641 GCF_001698545.2 Rhinopithecus bieti
TGTCAAAGACCTTTTCTGCATCTATTGAGATAATCATGTGGATTTGGCTTTGGTTCTGTTTATATGCTGGATTATGTTGATTGATTTGCGTATGCTGAACCAACCTTGCATTACAGGGATGAAGCCCACTCCGTCATGGTAGATAAGGTTTTGATGTGCTGCTGGATTCAGTTTGCCAGTATTTTGTTGAGGATTTTGCATCGATGTTGATCAGGGATATTGGTCTAAAATTCTCTTTTTTTGGTCATGTCTCTGCCAGGCTTTGGTATCAGGATGATGTTGGCCTCATAAAATGAGTTAGGGAGGATTCCCTCTTTTCTATTGATTGGAATAGTTTCAGAAGGAATGGTACCAGCTCCTCCTTGTACCTCTGGTAGAATTCGGCTCTGAATCCGTCTGGTCCTGAACTTTTTTTGGTTGGTAGGATATGAATTATTGCCTGAATTTCAGAACCTGTTATTAGTCTATTCAGGGATTCAACTTCTTCCTCGTTTTGTCTTGGGAGAGTGTATGTGTCCAGAAATATATTCATTTCTTCTAGTTTTTCTAGTTTATTTGCATAGAGGTGTTTATAGTATTTTCTGATGGTGGTTTTATTTCTGTGGGGTCGGTGGTGATATCCCCTTTATCATTTTTTATTG
>NW_016874744.1:0-767 GCF_001698545.2 Rhinopithecus bieti
CCGCGAACCCAGAATCTTACCCCAATATTTAATATACAGCAAGGAAAAGATAAAGGGCATATAACATTTTTTTTTTTTTTAGACAGATTAAAAGAATGTGGCCGGGCACAGTGGCTCACGCCTGCAATCCCAGCACTTCGGGAGGCCGAGGTGGTGGAAACACGAGGTCAGGAGATCGAGACCATCCTGGCTCACACCGTGAAACCCCGTCTCTACTAAAAATACAAAAAACTAGCCGGGCGAGGTGGCGGCGCCTGTAGTCCCAGGTACTCGGGAGGCTGAGGCAGGAGAATGGCGTGTACCCGGAGGCGGCCCTTGCAGTGAGCCAAGATCGTGCCACTGCACTCCAGCCTGGGTGACAGAGCAAGACTCCGTCTCAAAGAAAGAGAAAAGAACAGATTAAAAGAACGAGAGAATATGCCGGTTTAGGTGTCAAGGATGCTCTTGGGCAAGGAATTTGTCACTAACAATTGGCCAGGTATTAACGACAAATTACAAAGGAAAGAGAACTAGAAAAATAAGCCTATAGAAGAGATTCTGAGACAGGAAAGAAACATCTTAGAGGAAAGAGAAACACTGACGGGGGAACAGAGAAAGTGAGAGAGAGACAGTGTCAGAGAGAGAGAGAAAAGGAGAGAAGTAGTGAAGGAAAAGCAATCTGCCCCATTCTTTTAAAAGCCAAGAGTAGGCCTGCTGTGGCAGCTCACGCCTGGAATCCCAGCACTTTGGGAGGCCGAGGAGGGCGGATCACGAGGTCAGGAAATCGA
>NW_016874745.1:0-205 GCF_001698545.2 Rhinopithecus bieti
CCACTAAGACAGAAATCCACATTTTTTCAGAGGAAGATAACACAATCCAGACTCCTACAACGTATTATTCACAATATCCAGTATTACATTTATTTATTTATTTGAGATGGAGTTTCACTCTTATTGCCCAGGCTGGAGTGCAATGGTGTGATCTCGGCTCACTGCATCCTCTGCCTCCCAGGTTCAAGGGAGTCTCCTACCTCAG
>NW_016874746.1:0-459 GCF_001698545.2 Rhinopithecus bieti
CCCAGCACTTTGGGAGGCCGAGACGGGCGGATCACGAGGTCAGAAGATCGAGACCATCCTGGCTAACACGGTGAAACCCTGTCTCTACTAAAAATACAAAAAACTAGCCGGGCGAGGTGGCGGGCGCCTGTAGTCCCATCTACTCGGGAGGCTGAGGCAGGAGAATGGTGTAAACCCAGGAGGCGGAGCTTGCAGTGAGCTGAGATCACGCCACTGCACTCCAGCCTGGGTGACAGAGCGAGACGCCGTCTCAAAAAAGAAAAAGAAAACTGGAGGAAAGAGAAACCCTTGTTAAGTAGGAGAAGAAAACTCAGTAGAATTGTCTCCTGCATTTATATGTAAAGCAGAACGTGTGATGAACTTGTTTATCTAGTTAAGGAAGTTTACAAGAGAAGTATTGAAGGTGATGTCTCGTTTCTTCTTGTTGCTTACAATAAAATGTGAGAAGAGAGAAATAAA
>NW_016874748.1:0-226 GCF_001698545.2 Rhinopithecus bieti
GCATTATCTATAAGGAACAGGTCCTCAACAGGCACTGAACTTGCTGACACCTCGATTTTGGAACTCCCAGCCTTCAGAACTGTGAGAAATAAATTTCAATTATTTATCAATTACCTAGTCTTGGATATTTTGTTACGGCAGAAGAAACAGACAGCATGTGTCACCTAGAATAATAATCACTTCTTTCCTTCCTCCCTTCCTCCCTTCCTCCCTCCCTCCCTCCCTT
>NW_016874749.1:0-1052 GCF_001698545.2 Rhinopithecus bieti
ACGGGAGGCGGGCTGGCGTGCGCGCCCCGCGGTGGTGGGCGGGGTCCGGGGCGGGGCCGCAGGAGCAGTAGGTGTAGCAGCTTGGTCGCGACAGGTGCGCTAGGTAAAGCGCCGGGACCTGTGATAGGGCTGGTAGCAGCGCAGAGGAAAGGCGGCTTTTAGCCAGGTAAGGGCCTTCTGTCTCTACAACCGGAGAGTGCGCGAAGACCCTGGCTTCTCTCCACACCCTCTTTCTCCTTCGACTTCTGGGGCGGGGGGAGTGCAAGGAGTGTGAGTCCCTTCCCCTCGAGATAAGGGGTCGAGGGACGCTGATCCTCCGTTCTTTCCTCACTTCTGGGGCCTGCGCTGGGGTGGGGAGTGCTTACGTCGGGCTGAGCCTTTGCTGCCCAAGGGCGGGAGCTGCAAATACCCCGTCCTCTCCCACCGAGAACACTCCATTCTAACTGTATACTTTCTGGTGTGGTGGAGGAAGGTGGCAATTCATTAAAACTCCAAATACCCTCCTTCCAGGGAAATACTCTAATACTCAACTGCTCTTTTTCCTTCGTTTTCAGCCATTCCCTCTCTTTTCGATTTTTTCTCCCCTTCCATTATGCCAGCTGAACTCTGTTTAAGATACTTACACCCTTTTGAGGAATGTTGAGAATATAGCAGTCCTTGCGGCCGATGTGTCATCCCCGAATCGCTATCGTGTATATATCGCTGGCACTTGCCCCCGACATATGTAGATGTTAATGTAAGGTAATTGTACACCCCTGGCTACATATACCAAAGCTTGAAGTTGTAGCTGCTAGGAACGAACCATCTGGCACCCTCCCTAGCCTCCTTATTGATGCTTGCAAGAACGGTTTAGCTGATCCTGGTGAGAGATATTTGAACTACTGTTGTCTTGCACCTAATTCCAGCCTTCAAAAGTCTGCCTTGGCCGGGCGCAGTGGCTCACGCCTATAATCCCAACACTTTGGGAAACTGAGGCGGGAGGATCACTTGAGCCCAGGTGTTGGAGACCAGCCAAGGCAACTTAGCAAGACCCTTGTCTCTACAAAAAAAAA
>NW_016874750.1:0-1222 GCF_001698545.2 Rhinopithecus bieti
AACTTTGTAAAATGAAGCAAAATAAGTGATGAAAATATTTCACCTGTCTAAACCCAACCTCGTCCCTTTTTCAATAGGTCACCTAAATTTGAGAGACAGATTATGTGACAACATCATTTGGTCAAACATACATCCATCTTCCTAACAAAGCCAAATTCGAGAAAGAAGTCAGGGGGGTGGGGTGGGGAATGACAACTTATTCCTAATGTCAGTGATCAAATGTCCTCCTTCAATGTGGGAAATGCACAAAGTCTAAAGGATAAGCCATTGTTCCAGAAATGAAACCATGGTAATGCCAAGCAATTGGTTATAGTACCTGCCTGGCTTTCTAATTACTCCAAAGGCTGGAGCCCTCAAGATCTCAGTTGCTTTCCAAGAACTTATCTTAGGCTTTTTTTTTTTTTTTTTGGAGACAGAGTTTTGCTCTTGTCACCTGGGCTGGAGTACAGTGGTGTAATCTCGGCTCACTGCAACCTCTGCCGCCCAGGTTCAAATCATTCTCCTGGCTCAGCCTCCCGAGTAGCTGGGATTACAGGCACCCGCCACCACGCCCAGCTAATTTTTTGTAGTTTAGTAGAGACGGGTTTCACCATGTTGTCCGGATGGTCTCAATCTCCTGACCTTATGATCCACCCGCCTGGGCCTCTCAAAGTGCTGGGATTACAGGCGTGAGCCACCGCGCCCAGCCTTCTTAGTACGCTTCTAATGAGCGTTCGTTTAACAGCTGGCGGGGACTAGAACACAGGAGTTACATAAAGAATAAGTGCATCACAAACAGGACTCAGAAGCATTTGGAGTGCAGGTGAAAGACAACAAAGACATGAAACTAATGAATACGGCCTCCTCTTTCAGAAGCTCTGGGAAAATCCTGCTGTTGACTTCATTCATTCAACAAGTATTTCCTGGGCCCTTGTGATCTGGGCGCGGTCTTGCATTGACAGGATGCAAAAATGGATAAGGAAAACATTATTGGGCCGGGTGCGGTGGCTCACACTTGTAATCCCAGCACTTCGGGAGGCCAAGCAGGGTGGATCACCTGAGGTCAGGAGTTCAAGACCAGTCTAGCCATGGTGAAATCCTGAATCTACTAAAAATACAAAAATTACCTGGGTGTGGTGGTGGGTGCCTGTAATCACAGCTACTCGGGAGGCTGAGGCGGGAGAATCGCTTGAACCCGGGAGGCAGAGGCTGCAGTGAGCCGGGATCGTGCCACTACACTCCC
>NW_016874752.1:0-2004 GCF_001698545.2 Rhinopithecus bieti
AGTCCTGGGTCATGTATTATAATTGTTAATTTTGCTTAGCCTTCATCTTTTGAAAATATCCCTTACCCTGAACTGTTGTCATTCAATTGTAAAGATATGAAAAAATGTCAAATATAGGAAATATTCTTGAAGCTTAAAGATATTAAAAAATCTTTATATACTTTACTTTATTTATGTATCTTTTTTGAGACAGAGTCTCACTTTGTCAGCCAGGATAGAGTGCAGTGGCATGATATCAGCTCACTGCAACATCCACTCCCCAACTAAAGCAGTTCTCCTGGCTTAGTCTCCTGAGTAACTGGGATTACAGGCAAGTGCCACCATGCCCGGCTAATTTTTGTGTTTTTAGTAGAAACGGAGTTTCACCATGTTGGCCAGGCTGGTCTCGAGCTCCTGACCTCAGGTAATCTGCCTGCCTTGGCCTCCCAAAGTGCTGGGATTACAGGCATGAGCCACTGTGCCTGGCCTTAAAAATGTTTTTCATAATGCTGGCAAAGATATGGTCGAATAGAAACTCTCCTACATTGTTGATGAGAATGTAAATTTGTATAAAACTTTGAAAATAGTATGAAATTTCCTCAAAAAACTAAAATAGAACTACTATATGATCCAGCAATTCCACTATTGGATATCTATCCAATGGAAAGGAAAGGAGTACATCAAAGATATATCAGCATTCCCTTGTTTATTGCAGCAATATTTCACAATAGCCAAGATTTGGAAGTATTCTAAGTGCCTATGGATAAATGAATAAGGACAATGTGGTATTAGATGAATGGTATTAGATGTGGTATTCTGATGAATATTATTCATCAGAAAAAAGGAATGCAATGCTGTCATTTTCAACAACATGGATGGAGCTGGAGGACATTATGTGAAGTAAAACAAACCAGCCACAGAAAGACTATTTTCACATGTTCTCATTCATATGTAAAAGTTAAAAATGTTAAAAATTAAACTCATGGGCCATGTGTGGTGGCTCATGTCTGTAAGCCCAGCACTCTAGTAGGCCAAAGTGGGTGGATTGTCTGAGGTCAGCAGTTTGAGGCCAGCCTGGTCAACATAGTGAAACTCCATCTCTACTAAAAATACAAAAAAATTAGCTGGGTGTGGTGGCAGGTGCCTGTGATCCCAGCTACTCGGGAGGCTGAGGCAGGAGAATTGCTTCAACCTGAAAGGGGGAGGTTGTATTGAACCAAGATCATGCCATTGTACTCCAGTCTTGGCAAGGGCAACAAGAGCAAAATTCCATCTCAAAAAACAAAGAAAACAAAACAAAACAAAACAATAAAACTCAGGGAGGTAGAGAGTAGAATTGTGGCTACCAGAGACTGGGAATGGTATTGGGGAGGGGATAACCTTGGATTATTAATGTGTACAAAAATACAGTCAGATAGAATGAATAAGATCTACTACTGTACAGTAGTTATAATATAGTCCCTATAGTTTACAATAATTTATCATATGTTTAAAAATATCTAAAATAATGGAATTGAAATGTTCCTAATACAAATAAATAATGAATGATTGAGGTGATAAGTATTCCAATTAGCATAATTTGATCATTACACAATATCTGCCTATATCAAAACAGCATTGTACCTCATAAACATATACTACTGTTACATACCAATAATGGTTTAAAACTTTAAAACTTACTGTAAATTTTAAAAGTGACACAAAGACAGACAATACAGAAAATTAATGAACAATAAATGCATACTCAGTATTTCACCAACTCTGTATGGGGATAAGTGTTTGACATGCACAATTTAGATGTTCTACAAATGGAAAATAGAGAAATAATAACACTAATAAAAAGTGGAAGAGGATTGGGAGAGACTGCCAGATAGAAGTTGAAATCAATTTATAACCCGCTATTCATAAAGAAAGTAAGCAGATATTTTAAGGATGATACATTAAGGAGTAGATTCATGGATATTCTTGAAAAGCTTAGATGAATCACGAGAAAAATTAGAAATAAAATAAGACAGGAATGATTAT
>NW_016874754.1:0-1131 GCF_001698545.2 Rhinopithecus bieti
ACTTTGTCTCTCTATCTCTGTCTCTCCATCTCTGCCTTAGTCTCTGTCTCTCCATCTCTGTCTCTCTCTATCCCCATCTCTGCCTTTGTCTCTCTGTCTGTCTCTCTATCTCTGTCTCTCTTTTTCTGTCTCTCTACCTCTGTCTCTGTATTTCCTTGTCTCCCTCTCTCTGTCTCTGTCTCTCTCTCTGTCCCCCCATCTCTGTCTCTTCAGTTGTCTCTCCCCTATCCCGTCTCAGGGCTGCCTTCCTAGCAGGAGTTCCCCAGCCACTGGTCAGCCGCAGGACATGCGCTGCCATTGAGGCACCAGGCCACGAGGTGACGGAGAACTGGGCCTTTGGGCGACTCGCTGAGGGGGAATCTGCCCGGCGGCCGGTGACGTCATGCAAGGCTGCGCACTCTGATTGGCTGCCCCTTCTGCGCGGGAGCGAATGCTCCCGTTGGTTGGTGGAGTTCAGGTGCTCCCTCGGGGATCAGTGCGATGCCCCATCAGACTGTTATGGTTCTTCCGTCAGTCTGACATCTCTCCTGTCACACTGACCCTTCTTATGTCAAGCTAACCCATTTTTGTCCCTTCTTCCACATGGCACGGAAGTGTCTGTCAGCTTGCAAATCTGACGCCTCCTCTGTCACTCTGCACCCTCCTCTGTCGGGGACACGGCTCCCCCCTCACTCTAACCAGTTCCTTGCCACTCTAAGCCCTCTTCCGTCACCCTGACCTCTTGCCTGTAACTCTGACCCATCACACTGATACCCCCCATCACCCTGACCCCTTACCTGTAATGCTTGTAATCCTGACCCCTCCCTATCACGCTGACCTCTCCCCATCATCCTGACCCCTCCCCATCACCCTGACTCCTCCCCATTATCCTAACTCCTCCTCATCACCCTGACCCCTCCCCATCATTCTGACCCCTCCCCATCACCCTGACCTTTCCCCATCACCTGACTCCTCTGTTGTCCCTTTGACTCCTCCACTGTCTCTCATTTACCTCTTCTCTCACCCTGACCCCCACCCTATCACCCTCGCCCTTCCCCATCACTCTGACTCCTCCTTTGTCACCTGACCCATTCTCTGTCACATTGACCCCTCCACTGTCCCCCAACCCTTCCCTGTCATCCTGACCTCTCC
>NW_016874755.1:0-1063 GCF_001698545.2 Rhinopithecus bieti
CCCTCCCTTAGCCCCCCACCCTCTGACAGGCCCTGGTGTGTGATGTTCTCCTCCCTGTGTCCATATGTTCTCATTGTTCAATTTCCACCTATGAGTGAGAATATGTGGCATTTGGTTTTCTGTTCTTGTGTTAGTTTGCTGAGAATGATAGTTTCCAGCTTTATCCATGGCCCTGCAAAGGACATGAGCTCATCCTTTTTTATGGCTGCATAGTATTCCATGGTGTATATATGCCACATTTTCTTTATCTAGTCTATCATTGAGGGGAATTTGGGTTGGTTCCAAGTCTTTGCTATTGTGAACAGTGCCACAATAAACACATGTGTGCATGTGTCTTTATAGTAGCTTGATTTATAATCCTTTGGGTATATACCCAGTAATGGGATTGCTGGGTCCAAAGGTATTTCTAGTTCTAGATCCTTGGGGAATCGCCAAACTGTCTTCCACAATGGTTGAACTAATTTACACTCCCACCAATAGTGTAAAAGCATTCCTATTTCTTCATATCTCTCCAGTATCTGTTGTTTCCTGACTTTTTAATGATCACCATTCTAACTGGTGGGAGATGGTATCTCATCGTGGTTTTGATATGCATTTCTCTAATGACCAGTGATGATGAGCTTTTTTTCATATGGTTGTTGGCCGCATAAATGTCTTATTTTGAAAAGTGTCTGTTCAAATCCTTCACCCATTTTTTGATGGGGTTATTGGTTTCTTTCTTGTAAATCTGTTTAAGTTCCTTATAGATTCTGGGTATTAGCTCTTTGTCAGATGGATAGATTGCAAAACTTTTCTCCCATTTTGTAGGTTGCCTGTTCACTCTGATGATAGTTTCTTTTGCTGTGCAGAAGCCCTTTAATTTAATTATATCTCATTTGTCAATTTTGGCTTTTGTTGCCATTGCTTTTGGTGTTCTAGTCACGAAGTCTTTGCCCATGCCTATGTCCTGAATGGTATTGCCTAGGTTTCTTTCTAGGGTTTTTACAGTTTTAGGTTTTAGGTGTATGTCTTTAATCCATCTTGAGTTAATTTCTATATGAGGTGTAAGGAAGGGGTCCAGTTT
>NW_016874756.1:0-1440 GCF_001698545.2 Rhinopithecus bieti
TAATATTAGATTATAACCCAAGTATAAAATAAATATCTGAGCCCATATTAGTATGAATGAATGAATTTGTCTCTTTAGACAAATCACCCGTGCGGAAGAATTCAAATAATGTAGGTACTTTCCCCCAAAGGAGGTGAAATATAACTTCCCATTCCTTCAATGTGGGCTGTGCATAGTGGCTTTCTTCCAAAGAATATAGGATGGAAAAGAGGACAAAAGGGTAAATTGCAGTGGAAAAACTTTTTGAACAATAGTTAAGGCAGTTAATCATGCTTAACATTAATGGTAATATGATGATTCATGTTAATATTATAAATCTTTTTTTGTTTTGTTTTGAGACGTAGTTTCGCTTTTGTTGCCCAGGCTGGAGTACAATGGCACAATCTTGGCTCACTGCAACCTCTGCCTCCTGGGTTCAGGTGATTCTCCTGCCTCCGCTTCCCAAGTAGCTGGGATTACAGGAGGCCGCCACCATGCCTGGCTAATTTTTTGTATTTAGTAGAGACGGGTTTCACCATGTTGGTCAGATCGGTCTCGAACTCCTGACCTCAGGTGATCCACCCACCTCAGCCTCCCAAAGTGCTGGGATTACAGGCATGCACTACTGTGCCTGGCCATAAATCTTTGATATAATGTGATGAGAATGATACTTGACCTACGTGGTCTTCCTCCCCAAAACACATAGCCCTAATATAAATACGAGGAAAGGATCAGACAAATCCCAGTCAAGGGATAGTCTATAAAATACCTGATCAGTACTCCTCAAAACTGTCAAGTCATCACAAGCATGGAAAACATGAGAAACTATCACAGCCAAGAGGAGCCTAAGGAAGCAGGATAACTCAATGTATTCTGAATGGGACCCTCCAACATGGAAAGGACATTAGACAAAACTCAGGATGTCTGAATAGAGTATGAACTTTAATAGTAACACACTATTTGGGCTCATTAATTATGACAAATGTACCATACAAATGTAAGATATTAGTAACAGGGAAACAGGGTGTGGGGTATATGGGAATTCTCCATACTATCTCCATGTCTTTTCTGTAAATCTAGAATTATTCCAAAATACATATATATACACATATATATATATATTTTTTTAATGAAAGGCCTCACATATTTATTACTGAACCCAGCCAACCAACACATTCATAATAGATTCAGAGAGGAAAACATGTCAAACTCTCCAGATAGCTGACATTTTCAGTTTGATATGGTAATGTGATCGTGACCTTCAGACAGCACAAATACGTGTGCCATCTCATGTGCAATTCCTTATAGACCCAGCTTGGTTCTTCTCCAATGTCTCCTTTTGGAGTTGTACCTGATTTTATCTCCAGTTTTCATCTGAATCCGCTGGGGAATGGGACGATTTTGCTTTTGTTTCTTGGCCAGGAATTGCTTAATCTTGAAAGTCTTGTGAGAAGACATGGT
>NW_016874757.1:0-1427 GCF_001698545.2 Rhinopithecus bieti
CGATATATTCTTAGACAGAAAATAAGCTTTCTGTGAAAATGCTTAGTGATGTGTGAATCCATCTGACAGAGTTACACCTATATTTTATGGTGCACTTTGGTAGCTCTCTTTTCGGGTACGTGAGAAGTGATATTTTGGATCGCATTGAAGCCTAAAGTGACAAAGGAAATATCCTGAGATGAAAACTAGAAAGAAACATTCTGAGAAACCACTTTGTGATGTACTGATTCATCTCAGAGAGGTACATGATTCTTTTCAAGGATCAGTTTTGTAGCCCTATTTTTGGGGAATCTGAGAAGAGTTACTTTCAATTGCAATGAAACCTATGGTGACAAAGGAAATATCCTCAGATAAAACTAGAAAGAAGCTTTTGAGATATTTCTGTGTGATGTGTGAATTCATTTCACAGAGTTGCACCTTTCCTTTCGTGGAGCAGTTTGCTAACATGGGTTTTGTGGAATCTGCAAAGGGATATTTGGGAGCTCACTGAGGCCTATACTGAAAAAGGAAATATCCTCAGAAAAAAACTGGGAAGAAACATTCTGAGAAACTGCTTTGTGATATATGAATTCCTCTTACAGAATTATACCATTCTTTTCATTGAGCAGTCTGATAACACTGTTTACGTGTGATTTGTGGTAAGATATTTGGGAGCACAATGAAGCCTATGGTGAAAACGAAATATCCTCAGAAAATACCAAAAGAAGTTTTCTGTGAAATCTCTTTGTGATGTGTGAATTCATTTCACAGTGTTACACCGATCCTTTCATTGAGAATTTTGCTAACACTTTTTTCCCAAAATCTGCAATGGTATATTCAGGAGTACATTGAGGCCTATGATGAAAAGGAAATATCCTCAGAGAAAACTACAAATAAGCTTTTGAGAAACATCTTTCTGGTGTGTCAATTCATCTCACTGAGTTGCACTGCTTTTTTCGTTGAGCAGTTTGCTAACACTGTTTGGTTGGAATTTGCAATGGGATCTTTGCAGCACGTTGAAGCTTACTGAGACAAAGGAAAAATCCTCAGACAAAAACTAGAAAGAGGCTTTCTGAGAAACTGCTTTGTGATTTGGGAATTCATCTCACAGAGTTACAGGTTTCTTTTCATGAGCTGTTTGGTAGCATTTTTTTTTTGGAATCTTCATTGGGATATTTTGGAGCGTGTTGAGGCTTAGTGTGACAAAGGAAATGTCCTCAGACAAAAACTAGATAGAAGATTTCTGAGAAACTGCTTTGTGATTTGTTAATTCATCTCACAGAGTTATACAATTATTTTCATGGAGCAGTTTGGTAGCACTGTTTTTGGGGAATCTGAGAAGGGATATTTGGAATCTCATTGAAGCCTATGGTGTCAAAGGTAATATCCTCAGATAAAACTAGAAAGAAGCTTCCTGAGAAATTGCTTTGTGATTTGTGAATTCATCT
>NW_016874758.1:0-1061 GCF_001698545.2 Rhinopithecus bieti
AAAAAAAAAATACAAAAATTAGCCGAGCGTGGTGGTGGGCAGCTGTAATCCCAGCTACTCAGGATGCTGAGGCAAGAGAATTGCTTGAACCCGGGAGGCAGAGGTTGCAGTGAGCCAAGATAGTGCCATTGCACTCCAGCCTGGACAACAAGAGCGAAACTCCATCAAAAAAAGAAAAAAAAAAGTGCCAGGTAAATTTAGGTTTTTTTTTTTTTTTTTTATCATTGCTAGTTGTTGTTGATATTGTTCTCTTCTTGCTTCACCTTTGTCTGCAATTACTCAAACTGCTGTGATAGCTGCTCCTCTTCTACAGAGCTGGGGTTCTACATGACTGGGGTTCAGTGTGCCAGGAAGCCCTTGGACCAATCAGACTCAGCAAGCTGACTCATGGCTGTTCTTCCTATACATGAGAAAAATGTGACAATTCTTCCTATATATGAGAATAATAATTTGATAAATGACAACTAGGAGAGCATGGCACTCAAGTATTGAGCCATTCTCTTCCAAAAAAGAACTTCTATAGCTTACAATCCACAGGGTAGAGGGTAGGAGAAATGAGGAAATTAAATGTTCTTCAAAATCTTTATCTTCTGGCCAGGCGCAGTGGCTCACACCTGTAATCCCAGCACTTTGGGAGGCTGAGGCGGGCTAATCACGAGGTCAGGAGTTCAAGACCAGCCTGACCAACATGGTAAAACCCTGTCTCTACTAAAAATACAAAAATTAGCAGGGCACGGTGGTGCACACCTGTAATCCCAGCTACTCAGGAGGCTGAGGCAGGAGAATCACTTGAGCCCGGGAGGCAGAGGTTGCAGTGAGCCAAGTTCATGCCTCTGCACTCTAGCCTGGGTGACAGAGCAAGACTCCATCTCCAAAAAAAAAAAAAAAAAAAAAAAAATACAAACAAACTTTATCTTGTTCTATGTCATTATGCTACTGACCGCTTTATCATGTTTTACTGAAGCATGAAGAAAAGCAGTATATTAATGCCCTGAACAAGAGATAACTTGTTATCACTAGCTCAGGTATGAAAAGAGAAGCAATCTGCTCATCCTCAAAAG
>NW_016874759.1:0-1439 GCF_001698545.2 Rhinopithecus bieti
TTAGTAGAGACGGGGTTTCACTGTGTTAGCCAGGATGGTCTCTGTCTCCTGACCTAGTGATCCGCTAGCCTCGGCCTCCCAAAGTGCTGGGATTACAGGCGTGAGCCACCGTGCCCGGCCCCACTCACTTTTGTTAATAATAAATGCACTCTTAGTGGATAATTTGCCTTGAGAGATTAGCTAATAATAGTACGAAGCCATTAGGATTAGCGAGAGCTTTAAAATCTAAGCTTCTACAAGGTGGATGCATCACTAATCGACAGTGGGAGACGTCCAGATGATGGCTGCTTTTCGTGGCAGTTTGGAAGCATATCCACAAATTATTTGACACTCCTCCTTTTGAGAGGAGGAATCTATGTGCCATTCCCTTGAATCTGAGCAGCCAAGAGGTAGAGGAGATGCTGCCTAACTTCCAAAGCTATGTCATAAACCGCGGGCAGCGGCTGCCTCAAGTGTCCTGGCCAGCAGCCCTTAGCTGAGGTCCCAGCCAGCAGCCAGCAGCAAATGACAGACAAGTGAGGAAAGACATTTCCAGAAGATCCCACCCCAACCGGTGTCAAGTCACCCCCAGCTCTCACATCTTCCCAATGTGCCAGACATCATGGAGCGGATGCCAGTCATCCCCATGTGCCCTGTCTGAATTCTTGACTTCCAGAATCCATGAGCATAAGAAAATAGTTATTTTTCACCACTAAGTTTTGGGATGAGGCCGGGTGCAGTGGCTCACGGCTATAATCCTATAATCCCAGCACTTTGGGAGGCCGAGGCATGTGGATCACCTGAAGTCAGGAGTTCAACACCAGTTTTGAGACATGGTGAAATCTCATGTCTACTAAAAATGCAAAAATTAGCTGGGTGTGGTGGCACGCACCTGTGGTCCCAGTTACTTGCAGGGCTGAGGTGGGGAGGATCGCTTGAGCCTGGGAAGTGGAGGTTGCAGTGAGCCGAGATTTTGCCACTGCACTCCATCCTGGGCTACAGAGCAAGATTCTGTCTCAAAAAAAAAAAAAAAGAAAAAAAGAAAAAAAAGTTTTAGGATGATTTGTTACACAGCAGTAGGAACTAGAAGGGTAATAATGGCAAACAGGGGCCGCAAAAGAGGCTTCTGGGTGCTGTGATATTCTATTTATTGATCTGGGTGCTAGTTACACAGGTGTGTTCAATTTGTAATGACCAACTTGGCCAACATGGTGAAACCTCGTCTCTACTAAAAATACGAAAATTAGCTGGGTGTGGTGGCGGGTGCCTGTGATCCCAGCTACTCAGAAGGCTGAAGTAGGAGAATCGCTTGAACCCAGGAGGCAGAGGTTGCAGTGAGCGGAGACCACCATTGCACTCCAGCCTGGATGACAAGAGCAAAACTCTGTCTCAAAACAAAACAAAACAAAAAACCGTGTCAAACGATACCCTTATTTGTGCTTTTTTTTTTTTTTTTTGTA
>NW_016874760.1:0-1220 GCF_001698545.2 Rhinopithecus bieti
AATAAATTTTTAATAATTATTTGTCACTATATCTTTTCCAGTTCTTTCATGATTTCAATTTTAGAAACAATTATTTTGACATGAGTTATTTGCTATCCAATCTATCTCAGCATATTTTTGAAGATGAATTAATTTGAGAAAATCTCATTAAAACATTATTTGTCCAAGTAATCTTCTTACCACCTAATTAGCACTCCTTTGAAGAGTAATCCATGTGCAAATAAAAGCACGTCTGTAATTTCGGGCTGTAGGCTAGCAAGGAGGCTACTGAGGATTAGAAGAGATTAAATAAAGAAATTATAAGAGGCAGACCACAATGTCTGGGCGCAGTGGTTCACGCCTGTAAACCCAGCACTTTGGGAGGCCAAGGTGGGTGGATCACCTGAGGTCAGGAGTTTGAGACCAGCCTGGCCAACATGGAGAAACCCCGTCTCTACTAAAAATACAGTAAGTTAGACGAGTGTCATGGCACCCGCCTGTTATCCCAGCTACTCGGGAGGCTGAAACAGGAGAATTGTTTGAACCCAAGAGGCAGAGGTTGCAGTGAGCCCAGATCGTGCCATTGTACTCCAGCGTGGGCAACAGAGCAAGACTCCATCTCAAAAAAAAGAAAAAGAAAAAAGAAAAAAAAAAAGCAGATCACAAAAGCAGCAAGAATCACTGCAAATGTTTCATTAGCCCTTTCTTCTGGTATATGTTGTATATATGATATATGCTGAATGCTAAAATCTTGCATACCCCTTCTCTCTGCTGAAGCCCCTACCTTCCTTCTGTAGGGCATCACAAAAAGTAAGACTCCATACACCTCAGGCAGCCTCCAAAGAAAAGTGAGAAATGAACGCAGCCAGCCGGCCAGTGAGGTTCTGATGGGGGTCGCTGTTAAGATAATCAGCCCTTTGACCGGGCGCGGTGGCTCACGCCTGTAATCCCAGCACTTTGGGAGGCCGAGGTGGGTGAATCACGAGGTCAGGAGTTTGAGACCAGCCTGACCAACATAGTGAAACCCCATCTTTACCAAAAATACCAAAAAATTAGCTGGGCGTAGTGGCGGGCGCCTGTAATCCCAGCTACCCAGGAGGCTGAGGCAGGAGAATCTCTTGAACCCTGGAGGCAGAGGTTGCAGTGAGCTGAGATTGCGCCACTGCACTCCAACCCAGGCGACAGTGTGAGACTCTGTCTCAAAAATAAAATAAAATAAAATAAAATAAAATAAAATAAAA
>NW_016874761.1:0-652 GCF_001698545.2 Rhinopithecus bieti
CCCTTTGTATTTCTGGCTCAATATGCAGTCAATATTTTTTTTCCCGTAGGTACTTCCAGGAGAACATGTCTAAACATGTCACGTTCTCACTTTAAAACTTTCAATGGCTTCCCTGTCTGTCCTATAGAATAAAGTCCCAATGGATTGACCTGGACCCTCACATTCTGTTTCCAGTCTGATGATTCATATCACTCCTTAGACTCTTCACATCCCCTACTTTCAACTCTAGGCATAGCCACTCGTCATCAGCCTCTAGCACACTATGAGGTTTCAAGTTTTATATCACACTGCTCCTTTTGGCCAATATGAACTTTTCTATTACTATAGTCAGGACATAGGTCAAATTTTGTCTCCTTTTATACCCGCTTTCTCATCTCCTTGAGCAAGAAAATGTTGCTTTCTCTGGATTTCCTCAACATTATATTTATGCTTCCAGTGAAAAATGTGCTATGATCTGAATGTGAGTTCTCCCAATTTTGTATGTTGTAACATAATCCCCAATGCAACATTACTAAAGAGATGAGGCCTTGTAGGAAGTGAATAAGTCTGGAGGGCTCTGTCCTTGCTAAAATAATAACATCAAGAGATGCAAGGGAGCCATTTCTCCCCTTTTGCCTTTTTTGCTCTTCTGCCATATGAGGATACAGAGGGG
>NW_016874762.1:0-1439 GCF_001698545.2 Rhinopithecus bieti
TAGCACTTTGTGAGGCCAAGGTGGGCAGATCACCTCAGGTCAGGAGTTCGAGACCAGCCTGGTCAACATAGTGAAACCTCCTTCTACTAAAAATACAAAAATTAGCTGGGCGTGGTGGCGGGTGCCTGTAATCCCACTACTCGGGAGGCTGAGGCAGGAGAATTGCTTGAACCTGGAAGGCAGAGGTTGCAGTGAGCTGAGCTCATGCCATTGCACTCCAGCCTGGGTGACAAGAGCAAAACTCCATCTCAAAAAAAAAAAAAAAAACCTAAAAAAGCTTTTTGGGGGAACCACAGGCCACAGTGTTCCAGATACCTGAGGAAGCATCCATGGGTACCAGACTGTTCAACAGAACAAATCAGCCTGAGTAATTCCTTTCAGTAATGCTAGGATGGAGATACACATCATCAAAAATAGTACCAGTAATGTCAAAGGTGACAGTCCTGGTAGATAATGGACTCCATAAGTACCTTTTCAATTCATACCACTTAAGAGAAGCACCCTTGAAATATTTAGGTAGCCAATCCCCAGCAAAGTGATGTACTATTAATAAAGCTGTGCCCAGCATAAAACAGAGTAAAACGAGGAAAAAAGAAGCCAATGAAAACAAAGCCTACTAGAGCTAAAGCAAATACACAGTTAATCTGTACATTTAAATCTCAGGTATAAAGAACTAGTGCTGGCTGGGTAAGGTGGCTCAAGCCTGTAGTCCCAGCACTTTGGGAGGCCAAGGCGGGTGGATCCCAAGGTCAGGAGTTTGAGACCAGCCTGGCCAACATGGTGAAACCCCATCTCTACTAAAGATACAAAAAATTAGCCGGGTGTGGTGTCGCGCACCTGTAATCCCAGCTACTCAGGAGGCTGAGGCAGGAGGATCGCTTGAACCCAGGAGGTGGAGGTTGCAGTGAGCTGAGATCGCGCCATCGCACTCCAGCCTGGGTGACAGGGCGCGACTCTGTCTCAAAAATAAATAAATAAATAAAAAACTACTGCCAATCTGGTAGAGGAAAATTAAGTCTAGCTAGTTTCTTGCTACAAATCAGTTCAAATGATTAACTGCGCCAAAGTAGTATGCCCTTACAATCACTGTCTCCTGCTGTCATTTCTTTTCATTGTAGCCCTGAAGAGCAATGATATTTACCCAGGGGTAAAGGTAGAGAGGAAGCTAAAATATTCAGGTGACTGTCCAGTTTCCTGGGTAAATCTAACTACTTGAGATGAATTATAGACTTAGTTGATATTGACTTACCTCACAACATTTTGCGGACTGGTAGCATCAAAAAACAATCCGGCTCAGCAACATAAGTATGTATTAAGTAGTTTGCAGAAATGTTTTTGTTCCCACCTTCAAACTGAAGTGTGTGTGTGTGTATAAATGCTATGTGACCGAATGAAGATAAATCATTGAGGAAAAAAATAACAGAAACATCCTTTTCCTT
>NW_016874763.1:0-1062 GCF_001698545.2 Rhinopithecus bieti
ATCTATGCTATAGGCATTGTTTCTTTAGGAGGGGTTATGTATGCTATAGGCATTGCTTCCTTGTGAAGGGTTGTCTATGCTATAGTAGGCATTGCTTCTTTGTGAGGGGTTGTCTATGCTATAGGCATTGCTTCTTTGTGAGGGGTTATCTATGCTGTAGGCATTGCTTCTTTGTGAGGGGTTATCTATGATATGGGAACACATTGGTCATCATAGAGGTTTTGTTTCAAGATTGAGTCACTCTGGGTGAAAACAGGCTGTTTTCCTGCATGCCCCCAGCCCTGTTCTAAGCATTGAACAAATATCTCATTTAATCTTTACAACACCCCTTTGAAATCCAGATCCAGAGTCCTCAGTTTACAGATGAAGTAGAAGCTGTGTGACTGGCACAGGAAGAGGTGCACCATTTTGGGCATCAATCAGAAGCAAGCTGAAGAGCCATTTATTAAGCATAGGAAAAACAACCGTGATAGGTGATCCATCCAAGAATTAGTAGTCGTTATCTCTGGAGACTAGATTTGTGAGGGAGTTGTTCTCCACAGGGAGTCGCTCTCTACAGGGAGTCAGTGTCTTTCTGTTGCCCAGGCTGGAGTGTAGTGGTGTGATTTTGGCTCACTGCAATCTCCACTTCCTGGGCTCAGGTGATCCTCCCACCTCAGCCTCCCAAATAGCTGGGATTACAGGCATGTGCCACCATGACTGGCTAATACTTTTGCGTTTTTTTGTAGAGATGTGGTTTCACCATGTTGCCCAGGCTGGTCTTGAACTCCTGGGTTCAATAGATCTGCCCACCTCAGCCTCCCAAAATGCTGGAATTACAGGTGTGAGCCACTATGCCCAGCCTCTATAGAGTATTTTAAAATTGGTTTGAAATTTTTTTTACAATGAGCATGTATTATTTTATATTTAATAAAATAAAGCAATAAATGATCATGAAATGTTAACATAGCTGAATGTTAATTTAATTATTTCTCATTTTGGCAATGAAAGTTATTGAATTCAAGCTAAAATAGTGCATTTGAACCACAATGAGATACTATCTCACACCAGTTAGAATGACAA
>NW_016874764.1:0-879 GCF_001698545.2 Rhinopithecus bieti
GGATATTTCTTTCTCCGTATTTTAAGAATCGTTCCCAAATGCCCTTCCTCAGATTCCACAAAAACAGTGATTTCAAGCCTATCAATACAAAGAATGGTATAATTTTATGAGACGAATACTCACATCGCAAAGCAGTTGCTCAGAATGTTTCTCTGCAGGATTCATTGGAAGACGTTTCCTTATTCACCACAAGCCTCTGGGCGTCACTAAATATCCCTTCACAGATTCTTCATAGACAGAGTTTCGAAACTGGGCAACATAGAGTATGCAATAACTCTGTGAAGTGAATGCACATATCAGAGAGCAGATTCTTGGAACACTTCTTCCTCCGTTTTATTTCAGTATATTTCACTATTCGCCATAGTTCCAAATGTGCCCTGAATATCACTTTTTCGGTTTCACAAGAACATTGTTCAAATGCTGCCTTGTGAGAAAAGTGGTATAACTCCCTGACTGGAATGCATACATCACAAAGTAGTTTCTCAGAAAGCTTCTATCCAGTTTTAATCTGAAGAGATCTCCTCTTTCACTGTAGACCTGAATGTGCATCCGAATGTCCCTTCGCGGTTCTGTGCATGACGGGGTTTCCAAACTGTGTAATATAATTAAAGTTTTAAGTATGCAAGGTGAATAAATATATCTAACACAAAGCAGTTTTACAGAAATCTTCTTTCCAGTTTTTTCTGAGGATATTTCCTTTTTCACCATAGTCGTCGCTATAATCCCGAATATCCCTTGGTAGCTTTTTCTCCAAAAGGGATTCCAGAATACTCTAGGAGAAGAAAGGTATATTTCTGAGAGTATAATGCACACATCACAAAGCAGCTTCTCAGAAAGCATCTCTCCAGTTTCTATCTGAAGACGTTTCCTTTTTCACCG
>NW_016874765.1:0-1062 GCF_001698545.2 Rhinopithecus bieti
AAAAAAAAAAAAAAAGAAGGAGCCACAATATAGGAGAAATTATATTTATCTCCAACAAAGGATTTTTTAGTAGTATGTATATATAATGCAGTCTGATAAGATAAACAGCACAATGAAACCATTTCTGAAAAGACTTGAGTAGATACTTCAGAAAATAAGATACATAAAGGTCAATTTGCAAATGAAAAGATGCTCAACTCTTTAGTTATCAAGGAGATCAATCAATACAACAATGAGATACCATTACTTATCCATGAGAATGGCTAAAATTAAAAAGATGGAAAATACCACATATAAAGCAAGTTTTATACTTGTGAGAATAAAAAATGGTACAACTCCTTTGAAAATCTGGCTAACAGTTTCCTGTAAGACTAAACATGTACAGATCAGATGGACAGTCCTTCCACTCCTAGGAATTTACACACTATATCCACACAATGATCTGTATGTGGATGCTCATGATGCTTTATTCAAAATAGCTCAAACCTAGAATGACACAAATGTCCAGCAACAAGTGAATGTATAAACAGACATGGTATAGCCACACAAAGGAATACTACTCAGCAATTACAAGGCATTAACTGTTGATGAAAATACTCACATGGATGGATTTTAAAATTAATACAACACATGAAAGAAGGCAGACACAAAAGAACACAGGTATAATTTCATTTATAGAAAATGGTTAAAAATGCACTGCCAGAAAGTGACAGTGGCTCCTCAGACCTGAGGGTTGAAAGATTGATTAACTGCAAAGGGTTACAAGAAACTTTGGGCTTATGGAAATTCCTATATCTTGATTGTAGCAGTAGTTCCATTAGTGTATACATTTGTAAACATGCATTGGATTACTCATTTTAAAGTGGTGCAGTCTATTGTACCTAATAAATATCCTTATAACATTGATTTAGTCATCTTAATTTCTCCATACTAGCAATTAGCAGCTAGAAAATGAAATTCAATAAAAAATAATAGAAATTAATATCCAAAATCATTACATGCTTAAGAATACATATAATGAAGCAGGTACAAAGCCCCTGAAAACTTTTGGTGAGAGAAATT
>NW_016874766.1:0-680 GCF_001698545.2 Rhinopithecus bieti
AAAGCAATTCTACCTGCCTCAGCCTCCCAAGTAGCTGGGATTACAGGCACCTGCCACGATGCCTTCCTAATTTTTGTAATCATAGTAGGGTTGAGGTTTCACCATGTTGGCCAGGCTGGTCTTGAACTCCTGACCTCATGTGATTTATCCACATTGGCCTCACAAAGCACTGGGATTACAGGCATGAGCCACTGGGCTTGGCCATAATTTTTTAATAATGTTGTTTTATTTTAGGAGGGTAAATACAATGAGTAGGACTTAGCTCCAGTTTTCTCTTACTGTTTTTTGTTTGTTTGTTTTGTTTTGTTTTGTTTTGTTTTGAGATAGAGTTTAGCTCTTGTTGCCTGGGCTGGAGTGCAATTCCGTGATCTTGGCTCACTGCAGCCTCCGCCTCCTGGGTTCAAACAATTCTCCTTCTTCAGCCTCCTGAGTAGCTGGGATTACAGGCGCCCTCCCCAATGTCTGGCTACTTTTTGTATTTTCAGTAGAGATGGGGTTTCACTGTGTTGGCCAGGCTGGTCTCGAACTCCTGACCTCAGGTGATTCACCTGCCTTGGCCTCTCAAACTGCTGGGATTACGGGTGTGAGTCACTACAACCGTCTTTAATGGGGTATTTCACTGCAGACTTTGATAAACAGAATATTAGCATTTTTGGTGCTGTTTTATTTCACTCATGCTG
>NW_016874767.1:0-1439 GCF_001698545.2 Rhinopithecus bieti
AAGCGATTCTCCTGCCTCAGCCTCCAAGTAGCTGGGATTACAGGTGCCCACCACCACGCCTGGCTAATTTTTGTATTTTTTAGTAGAGACAGGGTTTCACCATGTTGGCCAGGCTGGTCTCGAACTCCTGACCTCAGGTGATTCACCCACCTGGGCCTCCCAAAGTGCTGGGATTACAGGTGTGAGCTACCGTGCCCAGCCTCATTTCTTTTAAAATCAGAAGGAAAAAATACATAACTTTTAGGCCCAAAATGTCTTTATGTATATTAATAGATTCACCTTTTCCCAATGTAACCATAAATATCATTTTTAAAATTATTATTATTTTAGAAACAGGGTCTCACTCTGATGTGTAGGCTAAAATACAGTGGTACGATCTTAGCTCACTGCAACCTCCAATTCCTGGGCTCAAGTGATCCTCCCACATCAGCTTCTTCAGTGTGACCTCAGGCAGATGTCACCGTGCCCGACTAATTTTTAATTTTTTTTTTGGTAGAGATGGGGTCTCATTATGTTGCCCGCACTGGTCTTGAACTCCTGGCCTCAAGTGATCCTCCTGCCTTGGCCTCCTAAGGTGCTGGTATTATAGGATTGAGCCACCAAGCCTGGCCAAATATAATTTTAATTTTTTTTTTTTTTTTTTTGAGACAGGTTTTACTCTTCTTGCCCAAGCTGGAGTGCAATGGCACCATCTCGGCTCACTGCAACCTCCACCTCCCGGGTTCAAGTGAGTCTGCTGCCTCAGCCTCCCAAGCAGCTGGGATTACAGGCATGCACCACCACACCCAGCTAATTTTCTATTTTTAGAAGAGACAGGGTTTCTCCACATTGGTCAGGCTGGTCTTGAACTCCCCACCTCAGGTGATCCCCCCCACCTCAGCCTCGCAAAGTGCTGGTATTAGAGGCATGAGCCACTGTGCTTGGCCTAATTTTTTTAATGGAAGAAAGTCCCCAGGAAGTCAAAAGTGCCTACGACCCATGAAAGTCAAAATGAGGACAACGGAGGCTGGGTGCGGTGGCTCACACTTGTAATCTCAGCACTTTGGGAGGTGTGGCGGGAGGATCACAAGGTCAGGAGTTCAAGACCAGCCTGGCCAATATGGTGAAACCCTGTCTCTACTAAAAAACACAAAAATTAGCTGGGCATGGTGGTGGGCACCTGTAATCTCAGCTACTCTGGAGGCTGAGGCAGGAGAATCGCTTGAACCAGGAAGTGGAGGTTGCAGTGAGCCGAGATCGCACCACTGCACTCCAGCCTGGGGGACAGAGCGAGACCCCGTCTCAAACAAAACAAAACAAAATGAGGACAATGGGGCTTCCAGTGGCAACTCGAGACATTAGTTTACTCCAGAGTCAAGAAGACAGTGAATGGAGACAGCGTGTGTGTGTGCGTGCGTGTGCGTGCGTGTGTGTGCGTGTGTGTGTGCGTGCGTGTGTGC
>NW_016874768.1:0-205 GCF_001698545.2 Rhinopithecus bieti
CATTCCTTCCTTCCTTCCTTCCTCTCTCCCTCCATCTCTCTCTCTCCCCTCTGTTTCTTTCTTTTCTCTTTCTTTCTTTCTTTCTTTCTTTCTTTCTTTCTTTCTTTCTTTCTTTCTTTCTTTCTTTCTTTCTCTCTCTCTTTCTTCTGTCTCTTTTATCTTCCTTTCTTCTTCCTTTACCTTTTCTTCTCCTCTCCCTTCTTTC
>NW_016874769.1:0-878 GCF_001698545.2 Rhinopithecus bieti
TGCAGTCATAAAAAAGAATGAGATCATGTCCTTTGCAGGAACATGGATGGAGCTGGAAGCTTTTATGCTCAACAAACTATCGCAGGAGCAGAAAAGCAAACACCGCATGTTCTCACTTATAAGTAGGAGCTGAATGATGAGAACACATGGGGGGAAACAACACACACTGGGGCCTGGTCAGGGAAGGAGAGCATCAGGAAGATTAGCTAATGGATGCTGGGCTTGATACCAAGGTGATGGGTTGATCTGTGCAGCAAAACACCATGGCACACATTTACCTAGTTAGCAAATCTGCACATCCTATACTCGTACCCTGGAACTTAAAATAAAAGTTGAAGGGGCTGAGCACGGTGGCTCACCCCTATAATCCAAGCACTTTGGGAGGCTGAGGAGGACGGATCACTTGAGGTCAGGAGTTCAAGACCAGCCTGGCCAACATGGTGAAACCCTGTCTCTACTAAAAATACAAAAATTAGCTGGGCATGGTGGTGAGCGCCTGTAATCCCAGGTCCTCAGGAGGCTGAGACAGGAGAATCGCTTGAACCACTGTGCTCCAGCCTGGGTGACAGAGTGACATTCTGTCTCAAAAAAAAACCAAAAAGTTGAAAGGAAAAATAAATAATAAATAAATGAAGCCCCAGGTGAGCTAAGACTAGAAAGACAAACCTACTGCAGTAAACAACCAGAAGAACGAAAAGCCCAACCACTGGGGCCCAGTAGAGACTCGGGTTGACGCCCTTCGGGTCACACACGTTCCTGTAACTGGCCCCACAGTGAGGCCCAGACTCAGGTCTTCATTTTCTAGAAGGAGGGTCCAGGAGCGCGGGGCGGGGTCCCCATCCCGGCCTGGGGCGCCTCCCCGGAACACGTGCTCTCCT
>NW_016874770.1:0-944 GCF_001698545.2 Rhinopithecus bieti
CATTCTTTTCACAGAGTTAAAGCTTACTCTGCATTTCCCAGTTTGAAATTCTGTCTTTGAGGTTTCTGTGAAGGGATAATATGTGGTGATCGGAGGCCTGTGTGAGGCAAGGAAAGGTCTTAAACCAAAAATCGGGGAGAAGCTTTCTGCGAAACTCTTTTGTGATGTTTGTATACATCTCATAGAGTTAAATCATTGTTTGGATTGAGCATTTTGATATCACTGTTCCTGTGGAATCTGAGAAAGGACACTTGGAAACGCTCTTTAGAATAGCCTGAAAAGAAATAACCTCGGAGAGAAACCAGAAGGAAGCTTTGTGTGAAACTGCCCTGTGTCACGTGAATTTTGCTCATGCATTTAAGCTTCTCTTTTCATTGCGCTGTATCGTAACACTGATTTGTTTAGTCTGCGTAGGGATATTCTGGAGGGCTTTGACGCTAATGGTGAGAAATGACACGTCTTCAGATGGAAACTAGAGAGAAGCTTTCTGAGCAGCTGCTTTCTGACATGTGCATTCCACTCACAGAAATATCCTTTCTTCTCCTAGAGGATTCCGGAATCCTTTTGGAGAAAAGCTACCAAGAGATATTCGGGAGTACAGCGATGACTATGGTGAAAAGGAAATATCCTCAGACAAAAACTGAAAAGAAGATTTCTGTGAAGATGCTTTGTGTTAGATACATTTATTCATCTCGCATAGTTAAAACTTTAATTATATTACCCAGTTTGGAAACTCCATCATGCACAGATCCGTGAAGGGATGTATGGGAGCACATTCAGTCCTACGGTGAAAGAGGAGATATCTTCAGGTAAAAACTGGACAGAAGCTTTCTGAGAAACTACTTTGTGATGTATGCATTCCACTCAGGGAGTTATACCTCTTTTCTCACAAGTCAGTGGAAAATAGTGAAATATACTGAAATAAAATCGAGAAAGAAGCGTTC
>NW_016874771.1:0-1051 GCF_001698545.2 Rhinopithecus bieti
ATTAAGAGTCATAAGGCAATTTTGGAAGGGTCATAAGGAACCAAAAAAGAGCTCACATTGCCAAGACAGTCCCAAGCAAAAATAACAAAGCTGGAGGCATCATGCTACCTAACTTCAAACTATACTACAAGGCTACAGTAACCAAAACAGCATGGTACTGGTACCAAAGCAGAGATATAAACCAATGGAACAGAACAGAGGCCTCAGAAATAACACCACACATCTACAATCATCTGATCTTTGACAAACCTGACAAAACAAGAAACGGGGAAAAGGATTCCCTGTTTAATAAATGCTGCTGGGAAAACTGGCTAGCCGTATATAGAAAGCTGAAACTGGATCCCTTCCTTACACCTTATACAAAATTAATTCAAAATGGATTAAAGACTTAAATGTTAGACCTAAAACCATAAAACCCTAGAAGGAAACCTAGGCAATACCATTCAGGACATAGGTATGGGCAAGGACTTCATGACTAAACAACCAAAAGCAATGGCAATAAAACCAAAATAGACAAATGGGATTTAATTAAACTAAAGAGCTTCTGCACAGCAAAAAAAAATCTACCATCAGAGTGAACAGGTAACCTACAGAATGGGAGAAAATTTTGCAATCTACCCATCTGACAAAGGGCTAATATCCACAATCTGCAAGGAACTTAAACAAATTTACAAGAAAAAATTAAACAATCCCATCAAAAGTGGGCAAAGGATATGAACAGGAACTTTTCAAAACAAGACATTTATGCAGCTAACAGACTCATGAAAAAATGCTCATGATCACTGGTCATCAGAGAAATGCAAATCAAAACCGTCTCACATCAGTAAGAATGGTGATCATTAAAAAGTCAGGAAACAACAGGGGCTGGAGAGGTTGTGGAGAAATATGAATACTTTTACACTGTTGGTGGGAGTATAAACTAGTCCAACCATTGTGGAGGACAGTGTGACGATTCCTCAAGGATCTAGAACTAGAAATACCATTTGACCCAGCCATCCCATTATTAGATATATACCCAAAGGATTACAAATCATGCTACTATAAAGACACA
>NW_016874773.1:0-986 GCF_001698545.2 Rhinopithecus bieti
TATCTAGGAAAATCAATAATACTAAGAATAATGCAAAGAAAAATTGCACTATACAAGTTAAACAGGCAAGGGAGACTTTATTTAAAACTATTGCAATAGAGGAGAGATTGAACAGAACTCCCTCTAAAACAAAAGACAGGCATTTCTATTTATTTATTTATTTGTTTATTTATTTATTTTACTTTAAGTTGTAGGGTACATGTACACAACGTGCAGGTTTGTTACATATGTATATGTGTGCCATGTTGGTGTGCTGCACCCATTAAGTCGTCATTTACATTAGGTATATCTCCTAATGCTATCCCTTCCCCTCCTCCCACCACACAACAGGCCCCGGTGTGTGATATTCCCCTTCCTGTGTCCAAATGTTCTCATTGTTCAGTTCCCACCTATGAGTGAGAACATGTGATGTTTGGTTTTCTGTTCTTGTGATAGTTTGCTGAGAATGATGGTTTCCAGCTTCATCCATGTCCCTACAAAGGACATGAACTCAACCTTTTATATGTCTGCATAGTATTCCATGGTGTATATGTGCCACATTTTCTTAATCCAGTCAAAGCCAGGCATTTCTTAAGCACTGGGGTGAGTAAGTGAAAAAGTACTGGAGAATGTTAGCAGGGAGATTGGTCAGTGTAATTAAACAATATGTGTTTATTAAAGTTATCCTATCCTCTCACAGACTGGGAGTTGGGGATTTTGTCTTTCTTGATGATTGCATTTCAAAACGACAGCTTCCAATTCTTTGGTAAAGACTTTGCTGAATTGCAACAGTGACTAGATGCTGATAGAAAATTTATATTTTAAAAGGGTAGAGAAATAATTTTAAATTGCAAGTTGGTAAAGTAATCCTCTTAAAAAGGGGCGATCAAGAGAATATAGTGAGAAAGAAACTGATGTAATGTTTAGTCAATTTGAGAGGAGAGTTGAGGTTGTCTTGGTCACTACTTTATAGATTACTCTTTGCAAAGTAAAACAATTTGAAATAT
>NW_016874774.1:0-7241 GCF_001698545.2 Rhinopithecus bieti
ACCAGCCTGACCAACATGGTGAAATCCCATCTCTACTAAAATACAAAACTAGCCGGATGTGGTGGTGCATATCTGTAATCCCAGCTACTCAGGAGTCTGAGGCAGGAGAATCCCTTGAAACCAGGATGCAGAGGTTACAGTGAGCCAACATCGCACCACTGCACTCCAGCCTGGGTGACAAGATTGCGACTCCATCTCAAAAAAAAAAAAAAAAAAAAAGAATACAGTATACAGTATATACTATGTATAACATACAAAATATGTGTCAAATGTTTATGTGATTGGTAAAGCTTCTGGTCAAGAGTAATATATTAGTACTGAAATTTTGAAGGATCCAAAAGATATATGCAGATTTTGACTGCATGGACTATTAGTACCCTTAACTCCCACATTGTTCAAGGGTCAACTCTATTGCTAATTGAAGGAAAATTACAATTACTTGTCATTTTCAACACTTATTTTTTATCTTCTTTAATTATTATTTAGTAGTCAACTGTCCAAACATTTGTCTATATACCTTTTCAATTTGATGACTCCCTCTTGTGTATCCTCATCTGTGACGATGTCAAACAAATTTCCCCATCTCCTGGAACAATATTGTATTCAATTTCTGCATTTTGTCCAAAATCAGGATCCACAGCTCTTATTCTTCCAATAGCTGAGCCAATAGGGGAAGACTCAGGAACTTTCAGGTGGAAGATGCCTGATAAGACATATAAAATTCAAATTGACAGTGGGGTTAGTAAGAGATATAGTAAGATTACAAGGCTTGAAAATAGAGTCTACTGAAAGTAAATCACATTTAGAAAATTGTAGTGCAAAATGAAAAGGCAATTTGCTGTCATGTTTAGGATTATGATTAGGAGTAATAACTTCACTTTTCTCTTCAATATGTGCTGCTCTAGAATTTTAATTGGGCATTATAAATAGTAGAGAATGCTAAAGTAAAATTATTAGCAGGACTTGTTTTACACACTTATATGGCATAAAAGTGTACCACATGTCAAATGGGAGGGTGGGACTATTCATGAAATTAATTAGTACTAATACTACAGATTGCAAGACATAGATGAAAAGTTAGAGAAGATAGATAGAGAGATAGATAGATAGATAGATAGATAGATAGAGAAAGTTGAGGTCATATTTCCTAAAATTAATGACTTCAATAAGTATACATCATTAAACTAAAATAACCTGTAAAATGATAATCTGTATAGTTAACCAAAATTCTAGTAGATGATAGATTGAAATATAGTATATTATAGACTAAAATTCAGCTTATATTTAGTAAATTTTAACTTGTCAACCTTCTATATACTTTTACTGATATTTTCAATCATAAAGTTCTATCTCCTGAAGTTTTTTAATAGCATTAAGAAAGAAAAAAAAGTAAAATGCTTATTTTTACCACCAGGTGGAGCATTCATATTGTAATGAAATTTATACTGAATCAGCAAAACATAGATAAAACATGTCAGAATCATGGAAAATTGTAATACTCTGCAAAAAAAAAACATAGACATGATTTTAAGGTTTTGTAGAATTTTTAAAGGTCTGACACACAAGAAAGATGTAAAAAGCATGCTCTTTTACTGATACTTCATTAAAGCAAATATTAATGGGTTTAACAACAGTCTGTTCAAATTAAAGTAAGGAAAGGAAATGAGAGAAAATAAAAATTAAAAAACAAAACTAAACATAAATATCTAAAGTTTCCATTTTGATATTGGAGTTCCACTTTCAGTTTCTCTTACTGGATTTAGAATGGCTCTTTCCCATGGGTAAATCAACTGTGGTGATTCATTCATTTTGGAATTTTAGTTACTTTTGTGGAAAATAAATTAAGAAGATACTAAAAATGTCTGTTGCATAGAAGTTAATTAAAAAATCATATTACAATATTACAGTTATTTTCTCCAGGAAAGTGTGAGAAAAAATCACATCTTGTAGAGATTCTGCCAGATATTTTATTTTTGAT
Source organism: Rhinopithecus bieti (assembly GCF_001698545.2). Classification (NCBI taxonomy): domain Eukaryota; kingdom Metazoa; phylum Chordata; class Mammalia; order Primates; family Cercopithecidae; genus Rhinopithecus; species Rhinopithecus bieti. Next base: position 1,979 of record NW_016874774.1, read on the forward strand.
TTCTAATTATTTTTGAGGTCCTATGGTTCTTTCACAATCAGTTTCAAAACTTGGTAATTTCATTAGTGTGGGCAACATTTAAATCTCCCATCTTCCCTCCTTCCCCCAGAAAATGATATCTACCATGTGTCTTGCATATGCAGACCAGCCGTATTTAAGTCCAACATATTATCTCCATGGAACGTATATGTGATTTGGTCTCAAGACAGCTATATACTCAACTAAAATTTGTTTATTTTACATACAAGACAAAATGATACTTTACAGTGGTCCATAAGAATTATATTTAAATAATCAGCTTAGTTAATTCATAGTATATCTGCCTTCAAAGAGGATATGAGGGGTCTTTCTAAAAAATGCACTTAAAAGTTTAAATAGATAAAAAAGAAATTATAGACCTAACAACAACAACAACAAAAAACTCCCTCAAAGTCACAATGCTAAAGTGTTACATAGATATTATGAAGAAATCTCAGTTAAGAAAAGTCATATTAATTGATCAAAGTAGGAACTTCTCATAGGCTAGGATTATTGTTTTATTTATTTCTTAAGCACTTAACATAGTAACTGTCATTTAGGGATACTTAATGTTTGCTGAACTTAAAGCAGTGACTGAACTTGAGGCAATCAAATCATAGAAGAAAAACAAATGAATGGGTTACATGGCATTCCTATTTTCTACCAGAAGGATAAAACCAGATATTCAAGAAGAATCTATCCGATTTCAAATAGACTTAATTACATGGCTTTTGGAACTACTTTCTTAGGGTGTAAGTATTTCTTAATAGATAAATTAAAACCTGATCCTAGTGAGGCACTCCTGAAATAATAGGAAATATGAGGGTCCCTGAACTTCTGTTTAATGAGGCAAGAAAGCACGTGACAAAGTTTTTACAGTTGTACTAAACTTAAGGACAAATTCCCCAGAAAAAGGACAAGGCACAGAATGTGTGAGTAATTTTTCATTTTCTTTTCTTTTTTTTTTTCTTAAATGCCCGTTAAATGAAAATACGACTTATCAGAAACTGTGTTTGTACCTTTTGCGTCTTGTTGTGTGATTGTGATGAAGAATCTGAAGGAACATCAAAAGTTTTGAACTCACAGCATGATTGGTCATAGCCCAAACTCATGGCTCATAAAGGAGTGTTAGAAAAAGTCTAAAATTTTTTTCTAATAAAAGAGAGAAATGGAGGTCTATGTTGAATAGTGTACTAGAAATCCTTCTTGATCAGGACTTTTAGTAGGAAACTTAGGGCTAAACATCATCCAGGAAATAGCTGAACAAGTGTTCAGAGAGACAGGGAGCCGTCGAATATAGTGGATTTCAAACTTCAAATGTGGCCAGCCCTGGGGGTGGTAAGGGTGAAACAGCTAGAGTCATAAGGAGCGGAGTAGTATGGGAATGTTAAGAACTCATGGGCATCTCACTTAAAGGGCTGGGGACATTTCAGCTTATTCCATCCAATCCATTCAATGAGAGCCAATTCAAGTTGCATGTTAGGTTTATGAGTTAGCTTTACATTTACATTTGAATGGTTAAAAGTAAAAGTTAAGGGAATTACACATCGGTGAAAATGATAGAGCCTGGAGTCCTCTCTAAGTGATTATGGTTAGTGAAGGTGAAGAGTTTAGTCACAGTTGAGATCCTCCAATATGGGTGGGAGGTGGGGGGGAAAATTAAAGCACTGAAAGGTATTCCAAAGGGCACTGGATAATTCAAACTGCAGATGAAAGATCCCCCTTTTCAAGACAATATGCTGAGATATGAACTTTATGTTTTATAAAAGAACACTTTATGAGGCTAGTAACAATAAATGTAAAGACAGCTATTCTTTGTAGTATTCTATCAATGTAAGTGAAATAGGGTGTTTTGTTTTAAGTTGTCAGCATAGAGAATGCCAACAAATGGCATTGAAAAACTTGTGATAAACTGAAATAATAGCATTGTCCAATAATGATTGATTTACTAGCATTCCACTAGCATGCGTGCCCTCAAAATTAAGATAAAATAAAAGTAAAGCAATAATTCACCACTTACATTTTTGTGTGCGTTAAGTTTTAGTGCATGTGAAATGCAAATATACAGAGCAATGGATTTTCTACTCTTTACATAGCAGACATACATTTTAGTAAGGTGGAAGTCACGTTTATTAAGACAAGTGTTTCTTAATAAAATATTACAGCTGGTAATAAAGTCTGCAGAATATGGAACAAGTCAGAGAAACTATGCATTTGTCATGTCGGATTGTGTAGGTTCTGTCGGTTTATTTCCAATGACTGGACATTTTATCATTTCTAGAATCTCAACAGCAATAAAACTGAGGTCATTCAGATTAATTCAAAACTGTGAAGTAATCTTCAGCTGTGCCAAAGTTGGATTGTTCATGATGTACTGTGTAATTACACCGCCATCGTCTTTTAGGCGTCCTACTTTTGATGCATATGAAACATCTTAATGGCACTACCTGTACCACAAGAATTGAGAAATAAAACAGGTGACAAGAGATTGTCCACAGTCGATAAAAATATATATTTACCTATTCATCAAATATACATATTATGCTTCACCAAAATCTCCATTTTCCCATGGAGAAGGAGGAAATGGCATGCAGTGAATTAATTATAATGATCAAATTCTTAAATATAACATTCCCTGTTAGTTCCAAGAGTAGAAAAAAAAATCAGGTAGTTATAAGCTACGTAAGTATCCTCTCAGTAACTACATCATTTGAAAAGATACTGATTAGGACTTAAACTGTGGGTTGCGGGGTAGAGGACATGCATTGCTACTTAAAAAAAAAGGATGTAAAATACATTTACCTTCCTTTTTTGTTTATTGCAGGAAATTTCCAGATACTGATGAAAACACCAAAATAAATATATTTACTTGACAAAATATAAATGAAGATCTTTACTTAAAAATAAAGATTATAGGACCTAAACAAATATATTAAGTGAATGAATGACTTTAAAAATACCACAGCATTCAATAATAACAGTAGCAAGTTAAAAAGAAGATAAAATAATCCATTACAAACTCATTTTTGAAATACATTTTATTTTATCTTTATGTAACAATAATTCTAAAGTTACTAAAAAAAAGAAGTTGATGTTCAGCTGCAAATGAGTTACCTAAATACAAGTAACTAATGCAAATATAATTCATATTTAATAACACAAGAATACTAGAAATATTGGAGGGCTTAAGAACAAATTATTTCAAATTGATGAAAATGTTAAACATTTTCAAAAACTCAAAAACATACATTTGAGACTAACTAAATAGACTATGATTTGAAATATTACATTTCAATTTAAACTTCAAAAAATTATATATAGCACTGAACTATTGATTCAGTAATTGAATTCAACCATTAGATTGTTCAAATGATCCTGCATATTTTTTGTGTGAAAGTGATTTACCTTTTAATGGCTTAGAAATAAAATTGTGTTGTATCAATATTTTTTTAATGTCTTAAATATACATCACACAGAATTATTTCACCTTACTTAAACAACACGAAAAGGAAATACAAGTAAACAGCATATTGTGTGAGTAAAAAGGAACTTTATAGAAATTGTGTACCTATAGCTCTGTGACCTTGGGCAAAATATTTTAAATATTCCTGTTTTCCTGATCTTTTAAAATCTCTTTTCCTGATCTGTAAAATTAGTGTAACAATATCTACCTTACAGATTTGCTTTTGAAAGTCACTTATACAAAAGTGTATGAAACTCATTCAGTATTATCTATCATTACCAGTTAACTTTATAATAATATTTGTATAGTCTATATGTATTATAATTTTTCCTATCAGAATGGCAATAGCCAATAGGAAACTGTCTATAGAGGTGTGAAGATGAAAGAAAGATCTTAAAAGAGTTCTAAAAAGTCATTTTANACGGAGGCCCGCTCTGTCGCCCAGGCTGGGGAGGAGGGGACGGATCTCAGCTCACTGCGAACTCCGCCTCCCTGGGTCACACCGTTCTCCTGCCTCAGCCTCCCGAGCAGCTGGACTACAGGCGCCCACCACCTCGCCCGGCTAATTTTTTGGTGGTGTTAGTAGAGACAGGGTTTCACCGTGTTAGCCAGGATGGTCTCGATCTCCTGACCTCATGATTAGCCCCTCTCAGCCTCCCAAAGTGCCTGGATTACAGGCGTGAGCCACTGCGCGCGGCCAGATGGACATAGTTTTTTATGTGTCAAGTATTTGGTACTAGAGCTTCACTTGATTGGTTAAATTACGTCACCTTTAAGATGTTCTAATTGCCCATTCTAGATTTTAACTAACAATATACATGAATAAGAATTGCCATGCACACAATATCCATCATATTAATGAATCAAGATTTATAAATTCTCTGTAACAATAGCAATATTTCTTGTCTCCGAACAAGGAGAAATTTATTCCTGTGAACTTTTTCTAGTTCTGAGCAGCTAAACGCAATAAAAAAATTTAAGGCTGGATATTAAATTGTCTTTCAAAAATTATCTTTGCATAGTAGATTAATTGCTGAATTTTCCTGTATCTCAGATTATTGATATTTGACTCAACTACGATTTTAATGGTCTCCTTCATGAAATGGCAAGGAAAACACAAACAAAAGACAAGTGTTCTTCTTGACGGCATTTATGGTCTAGTGGGAGAGAAGTCAATTAAACAATCACACAAACAAAGTAAAATTTTAGAGAAACACCATTGCTCTAAAGGAAAGTTACACAATTTTATTCAATGTTTAATCTGAGAATCTGAGCTGAGACAACGTAACGTTGGGGTCTGTGAGGTCAGCTAATAGAAAACATTCCAAAGAGAAGTAACCATCTGACAAAGGTGATATGATCATAGTTTCCAGTCTTACCAGTTTGTTTGTTCAATAACTCCCACTAGGACCTATCAACTCTAATGTCAGAAACACCTCTGGTAAATTAACCTACAGCCTATATAGCTTGGCCATGTCCTTTTGTTGCTGCAATTTGGCAAACCCTAACTCTTGATGATGGTAATTATCTTCTTTCTGAAGGAGGAGGGATGGTTCACTGAGGAAAGCCATAGAGAAACAGTTAGATATTACTATAAATTATGATCATTAACTTTGAATGCCCCTTCAAAATTGCTTAAAAAGCACACAGATTTGCAAAGGTAACTGACTACCGTTCTCTGTGACTTCTGTTTTGAACTGCTCTACTGTTCTCAAATATCTGCTTAATTACTCACTTTACTACTTCCTTTCTCAGGTGGTGGCCTTGCCTTGTAGTTCACAA
>NW_016874776.1:0-980 GCF_001698545.2 Rhinopithecus bieti
TTTGTGAGATGAATTCACCCATCACAAAGCAGTTTCTCAGAAAGCTTCTTTTGTTTTGTCTGAAGATATTTACTTTGTCTCCATAGGCTTCAATACACTACCAAATATCTTATTGTAGATTCCCCAAAAACATTGCTAACATTCTGCTCCATGAAAAGAATGGTGTAACTCTGTGAATTGAATTTACAGATCACAAAGCTGTTTCTCAGAAAGCTTCTTACTAGTTTTATCTGAGGATATCTCCTTTTCACAATATTCCTCTATGCACTCCCGAATATACTATAGTAGATTCCATGAAAAATGTGTTAGCAAACTTCTCAATGAAAAGAATGGTGTTACATTGTGAGGTGAAAACAGGCATCTCAAAGCAGTTCCTCAACAAGCCTCTTTCTAGTTTTATCAGGATATCTCCTTTTCTCCATAGGCCTCACTGTGCTTACAAATATCTCTTTGCAGATTCCACGAAAACAGTGTTATCAAACTGCTCCATGAAAATAAAGGTGTACCTCTGTGAGATGAATTCACACATCACAAAGTACTTTCTCATAAAACTTCCTTCTAGTTTTTATCTGAGAATATTTCCTTTGTCACCAGAGGCTTCAATGCCTTAGAAAAAATTTTCTCAGAAAAATTCTTTCTAGCTTTTGTTGGAGGATATTTCCTATTTCACCATAGACCTCAATGTGCTCACGTATATCCCTTTGCAGATTCCATGAAAATAGTGTTAGGAAACTGATCCATGAAAAGAAAGGTGTAAATTTGTGAGATGAATTCACACATCACAAAGCAGTTTCTCAGAAAGCTTCTTTTTGGTTTTTGTCTGAGGATATTTCCATTGTCGCCATATTCTTCAATGTGCTCCCAAATATTCTATTGTAGATTCCTCAACAACTGTGCTACCACACTGCTGCATGAAAAAAATAGTGTAACCCTGTGAAATGAATTCACACATCACAAAGCTGTTTCTCAGTAAGATTCTT
>NW_016874777.1:0-1286 GCF_001698545.2 Rhinopithecus bieti
CCTTGAGTGATCTTGAGTGATAGATCCTTGATCTTTTAAGGAGGTAGGTAGTAGATATAGGAGTCCTGGGCTCCTTTCTACTCCATGATGGCATGAGAATTTGTGTCAGCTTTGAGAACAGAAGATGGTTATATGAAAATACATGAAAAATTTTCTGTATCTGTGTATTCCCCATGCAGTGGGAGACAACTTATGCCTTATCACTAACAATTAACCCATGAAGATAATGTGGTTTATAATATTTTCAAGTCTCTAAGCATCGTACTATCTCTAAGAATGAATTGCTTCCTTTTATGTGTCACATTATAACTTTATTTGTAGAATGTGGAAACCAGGCTGCCTGAAATCATGCACTAGCTCTGTCACTTACTAGTTGGTTATCTTGAGTAAGTTATTTAACATACCTCTATACCTTAGTTTTCCTATCTGTAAAATGGAAATAATAATGTACTTATAACATAGGTTTCAATGAGGATTAAGTGAGCTAATGAATGGAATATAATACGTACTCAATAATTGCTTTGTTGCTTTGGCACCTATTTCATTATGCGTTGTGCTGTAACAATTTATTTGCATATCTGTCTACTCTACCAGACTGTAAGCATCTTCCAGATACATATTCTGTCTTACTCCTCTTTGTTAGCTTCTCAGCATCTTCCATAATGTTTTGCTCACTGAACGTGTACAATATATTTAATCAATAAATTCAGGTCTGTTTCCTGCACGCGTTTTGCTTTCTCAACTAATATTGATTATGAAAGCTTTGTAAGCCCTCCTTGAAAGGCAAAGTTATGTTTGATACTTTTTTTACATCTCCCAAATAACAGGCACTTAAATGTTGATGACTGATTGATTGTACACAAAGCAGCTTCTAACATAATCATGAAACCTGAAAATGAAGTATGTTGGTTCATGATTTTTATACCATATTCCCTTTTATACTCCCTTTTGCCATACGCCCTCAATGCCTATAGCATCAGTCAGTGTAGCAATGATTAGGACAGTCGGACAGTGCCAATTATATGCAGAGCCAACTACAGAAGCATTGCAAATCTCATCAGAGAAACAAGCACTTCTGAGATAATAAAATATTAATTGATACTTTACTACATTTTGAAAAAAACTGAAAAGCACAAAGAATTAATAACTACACACTGCAACATGGCAGAAAACAAAAGCTATGAGAACAAGACCATTCATGCACTATGGAAGAAAACTGCAAATTTGAAAGGATGTTACTCACTAATGCTTCATTTTCTTCAGAAACATAAAACGAATTCTTTCCT
>NW_016874778.1:0-947 GCF_001698545.2 Rhinopithecus bieti
TTAAACAGATATAAATGAATCATAAAATAAATGAGTTGTGGAATTTTCTTTGAATTTTATCTAAGTTTTTTCCCCTGTTTTTTTGCTATGTAACTTTGAGTTGGTTAGCAGTAAATTGACAAATTATATAAAAGTATAAACAAGTAATCCATTTTCTTAATGATATATTTATCATCCTGTTCTTAGCTTCTCCTCATAATATTTTATATTCCTACATAAAATAATAAGCACTTAGCATAGTAACTAGTACAAAGAAAGCACTCAGAAGTTAGAAATGTGATTTAGTTGTGTAAATATCATTGGTCATTTGAGGCATTAATTACCTATCATGAGATATTTCTATGAATTTCAATCAACTACCAATCATATAGGAAGTAATTTATCACAATTATTTGACACACTGACATAGTATATATTAATAGTCTAGTATTTTAGTTAGTATGCAAATAAGAATACAGGCATATATTGACAAAATGTGCATACAAATGAATTGAAAGGTGTCATTGTGATTCTATTGCACAATTTATTTTTATATTTATCAGTGAGGCTGATAATACAGAGGGGACTTCTTCTGTGATCCCAGCTAACCTATGCAAAGTATCATTCTCCTTATTGTTCTTGTGATGTTTGTCAGATCCACTTAGAAATGTCAAAGACTTCTGGTTGGGCGCAGTGGCTCACACCTGTAATCCCGGCAGTTTGGTAGGCCGAGGCGGGTGGATCACCTGAGGTCAGGAGTTCGAGACCAGGCTCATCAATATGGTGAAACCCTGTTTCTACCCAAAATACAAAAATTAGCTGGGTGTGGTGGCATGTGCCTGTAGTCCCAGCTACTCGGGAAGCTGAGACAGGAGAATTTGCTTGACTCCAAGAGGTGGACGTTGCAGTGAGCCAGGAGGGCGACACTGCACTCCACCCTGGGCAACAGAGAGAGACTCCAACTCAAA
>NW_016874779.1:0-982 GCF_001698545.2 Rhinopithecus bieti
TGTTCATAAATTTCTCACATTAATATTTTGTAGCTTTCAATTTACAGATTTTTTACCTCCTGGTATAAATTTATTACTAAGTATTTTATTCTTTTGATATATTATAAATGGGATTTCTGTTCTTAATTGCTTTTATGGACAGTTAATTAGTAAATAGAAAGATTACTAATATTTATGTGTTGATTTTGTATCCCAAAACTTCATTATATTTGTTTATTAATTCTAGCAATTTTATTGGCATATGTGGAGCTATGCATATATATGATCATGTATCTGCAAACAGAGACAGGTTTGCTTCTTTTCTAATTTGGATGTCTTTTATCTCTTTTCTTGTCTAATTGCTCTAGCTAGGACTTCCAGTACTATGTTGAATAGAGGCAGCAAAATAGGCATTCTTTTCTCTTTTTTTATTTTCATAATTGAGATTTTATTGGTTGAGGATCAGTACAGACATTTCAATTTGTACACAATTCTTAACATATGTAACAGCATTCTAAAAGCCATGTATTGTAATTCTTTTTTAAAGTTATTCCAGTGACTTTCCAGCTTAAAATTTGGAAGCAAATTTTCCTTAAGAGGCTATCAAGTACCAGTATCTTCACATGTTGGTCAGCTGTTACATATGGCCCACCAGTTCACAACTGAATAGCATGTACACTACATATTCAAATCTGTAATCTTTCACAGCACAGTAACAAAGTTATTAGGAAAACAGGACTACCACAACCAAAGATGTTACAAAGTGCACACAATACTGACAGGGACCGCCATAATCAAGGAGTGGTTTTCTGTAGGAAATAATTCTACTAAAAAACAACATGAGAATAGAATTTAAAATGTTCAAGACATTAAATACAGGACTGACTCCATATTGCCATTCAATATGCTTTGTATTCTAGGATATAAAAACTAACCCCCCATCTATGGAATGTTAAGCTGACACCAGAGACAGTCAAAGCCTCCCATAATTCAATATCCCACA
>NW_016874780.1:0-1436 GCF_001698545.2 Rhinopithecus bieti
TGGGTATGGTGGCACGCACCTGTAATCCCAGCTATTCAGGAGGCTGAGGCAAAAGAAGCACTTGAATCCTGGAAGCGGAGGTTGCAATGAGCTGAGACCATGCCAGTGCACTCCAGCCTGGTGACAGAGCAAGACTCCATCTCAAAAAATACAAAAATACAAAAATTAGCTGGGCATGGTAGTAGGCACCTATAATCCCAGCTACTGGGGAGGCTGAGGCAGGAGAATTGCTTCAACCCAGGAGGTGGAGGTTGTAGTGAGCCGAGATGGCACCACTGCACTCCAGCCTGGATGACAGAGTGAGAACTCCGTGTCAAAAAAAAAAAAAGAAATCTGTTGTGGTCAGGGAACATACTCAGTATTATTTCAAACCTTTTACATCTGACATTTGTTTCCTAGCCTAAGATGTGGTCTGTCTTTGTGAATGTTCCATATGCACTGGTGAAGAATGTGCATTCTGCTACTGATGTGTGGAGTATTCTGTAAATGCTAGTTACTCATTTAATAGCACTGCTCCTATCTCCTGTGTTTTTACTAACTTTTTTCTCTTGTTTGTAATAAAAGAGTATTTGAAGCAGCCCTAATTAAAGATTTGTCTATTTCTGTTTTTAATCAGGTTTTGCTTGATGTTTCGAAGCTTTTGTTATTGAGTGTATATGCATGTAGCACTGTTTTATGTATATTTTATATAACATCATATATGTATTATATGTTATGTGTATTATATATGTATGATTTATATATTTCTTAAATGTATCTATGTTATATATATATAAACAGAGACAAGGTCTTGCTCCACCTGCCAGGCTAGTGTGCAGTGGTGCAATCAGAGCTCACTGCAGCCTCAACTTCCCAGACTCCTCCTACCTCAGCCTCCTGAATAGTAGGACCATAGGTGTACCTCACCACATCTGGCTGATTTTTTATAGAACGAGGGTCACTTTGCTTCCCAGGCTGGTCTCAAACTCCTGGGCTCAAACTCCTGCTGTGGCCTCCCAAGGGACTGGGATTACAGGCGTGAGCCACCTCACCTGGCATCACGGTTAGATTTTCTTGATGACCCTTTTACCATCATGAAGTGTCTCTCTTTTGTCCCTGCTAAGAGTGCCGTTCTGAATTCTACTTTGCCTGATATTAATTTAAGCTCTTCAGCATTCTATTAGAATGTCTCTTCCCATACATTTACATTTAACCTATTTATAGTTGTATATTTCAAGTGGCTTTCTTGTAGAAGAATTACAGGTTCTGCTTTTATATCTAATCTGACAGCCTCTGCCTTTTAATTATTTAGACCTCCACTGTCTAGTACAGTTGCTGCTAGCCACACGTTAAAATTAAAAATTCAAATCTTCAGTCATGTTAGCTACATTTCAATCCTCATAACAAATTTCTGGGCCGGGCGCGGTGGCTCAAGCCTGTAATCCCAGCACTTTGAG
>NW_016874781.1:0-947 GCF_001698545.2 Rhinopithecus bieti
ATGGTGTAAACCTGGGAGGCGGAGCTTGCAGGGAGCTAAGATCCGGCCACTGCACTCCAACCTGAGCAGCAGAGCAAGACTGCGCCTCAAAAAAAAAAAAAATACAAAAATTAGCTGGGTGTGGTGGCGGGTGCCTGTAATCCCAGCTACTCAGGAGGTTGAGGCAGGAGAATCGCTTGAACCCGGGAGGCGGAGGTTGCAGTGAGCTGAGGTCGCGCCACTGAACTCCAGCCTGAGCGACAGAGCATGACTCATCTCAAAAAACAAAAAACAAAATAGAGATGTAGATTGCAGAGTTCACTGCATAGAGTGAGAATTGAAAACAGCTGCTCTGAATATTGTTTGAAAGTTAGGTTGGGTATTTGGCAAGCAGTACCTAAGTTACAAAATCATCATGGAAGAGAGAGAGAGATGGGCCAATGCTAGACCTTGAGGAATATCTGCAGGTATAATCAAGAGAGTAGACCATTTTAATGTTCAACATTTGAACTCCCTTTCTTCTTTTCTTCCTTCCTGCCCTTCCTTCATTTTTAAATTTACTTTCCTGTCATTTTGAGGGTTTGTATCCATATGTCAGGAAAAGTAGAAAATGGTGAGTTATGCACTTATATAATTAAATTCCCAACTCAGACCCCCTTGGCCTGTCTAATCGTGGGTTAGCTCTCCCAACTATTACACCATCCCTTAGAAAAAGTATAAGCTTTCATAGGTGTGGGATTGACTGCGGAGATAGCCAGGTACGTTGGCCAGGAAAGGCTAGGACTCAGCTGGAAGTAATTAACTTCTCAGAGGCGTAGAAGAAAGGAACCAACACGTTTCTGGGCTTGATCATGGATATTAGAGTTTATTTCTACTTGAGGGAATGCTGGCCTGCAAGTTGCCTGTTAGCTCTACAATCAGTTCACTGAACTCTAATAGAAAAGAGCCTTTCCCTTTCCTTTGTCGAC
>NW_016874782.1:0-985 GCF_001698545.2 Rhinopithecus bieti
ACTTGAAGTATAATAAAATAAATAAAAAAAAAAGAAAATGCGATACATGCATAAAATGGAATATTCTTCAATCGTTAAAAAAGGAGATTCTGGGCTGGGCATGGTGGCTCATGCCTGTAATCCCAGCACTTTGGGAGGCCGAGGTGGGCGGATCACAAGGTCAGGAGATCAAGACCATCCTGGTTAACATGGTGAAACCCCGTCTCTACTAAAAATACAAAAAAAAATTAGCCGGGCATGGTGGCGGGTGCCTGTAGTTCCAGCTACTCGGGAGACTGAGGCAGGAGAATGGCGTAAACCCGGGAGGTGGAGGTTGCAGTGAGCCGAGATCATGCCATTGCACTCCAGCCTGGGCGACAGAGTGAGACTCCATCTCAAAAAAAAAAAAAAGAGATTCTGCCACATGCAACAACATGAACAACATGGATGAACCCTAAGGACATTATGCTAAGTGAAATAAGCCAGTCATAGAAGGCCTGCATGATTCCACTTACATGAGATATCTAAAATAGTCAAACTAATAGAAGTAGAATGGTGGTTACCATTCTTGGGGCTGGGGAAGAAGTGGGAAGATGTTGATGAAGGGGTACAAAGTTTCCATTAGATAAGATGAGGAATTACTAGAGATCTGCTACACAACATTGGGCCAATAGTTAACTGAGTTGTACACTTAAAAAATTTGTTAAAATAGACATCATGTTAAGTGTTCTTGGCCTGTAAAATTTGAACATAATCAAAATAAAGGGCCATAAAATGCACAATGGAAGGACAAATCTGTAAAAAAAAAAAAACTACAAACAAAAATGAAATGAGGACGAAAGTAAAACTGGAAGAGGTGGCACACTAAGAAGTAACTAAAGAATGTCAGCAGCCAAAGAAACCATAAGCAAGAACCTGAGTCTTTGGTGCAAGAGAAGAAGCCAACTGTAAACAGCTTTGATTATAAACCCTCTACACTCTTTTAGCTCAATTCATAGGAATATTT
>NW_016874783.1:0-879 GCF_001698545.2 Rhinopithecus bieti
AGGACCTGGCACATAGGACATGCCCCTCAACAGTACCTATTTCCATATATATATAGAAAAAGAGGTACCACATAAAACACTAGGACATGGTTACTGACTACTTGTGGGAGAGAGAGAAAAAAGCTAAGTGCAAAGAATCAAACCTGGTATGTTACTTTTTACCAACTGAGATGCATCCAGGTTGGGATTGGACATATGAGATAATTTATCATGGAAGATACCTGTGAGGGATTGTGGGCAGGCATGAAGGTAGTATGGGACAACCCACAGACCACTATGCAAAACTGATTTCTGTGTAAAAGAAAGAGAAAGAAGTTTTAGGTATCAATGCAGTTCTAAGAGAGTTTTTGCAAGGCTGATGGGGAGTCCACCAACCAGTCACCCATTAAAGTTAAAGAGAGCCTGAGAGAACTAGGCTTGCTTTCATGCCCTTGCTGGGAGCCTGTGGGAAGGAAGCTTTCTGTGCAAAGGAGGTGGTGAATTTGAAATGCACTGACCTGGGCCTTCTGTCAATCAGGTCCCTGCGACGGAGACCTGGCAGGGTCTCATTCATGGCTGCCACCACAGAGACACTGAGAAAAAGATGCAACCATGAAAAGGTGGAAAGGTCTAAAGTTCTAATGACATAGAAAATAACAATCAGCCTTTCTCACATCTGAAAGTTTTCTGAAACTCTGAGTGCAGTAGAGAATTGACAGAGGACTGATCACCAACCTAGAAACATGGTGAGAGGGGAAGAAAACTGCAGGAATATAATCATCTCCCATCAACTTTCCAACAGAAATAATGTATTCCTTGAAGAAACAATTATAGAGTACCTCATGTTACATGCTTGTTTCTGAGGCTCCCCCCGGTAAAACAACATCACCTCCATTCCTT
>NW_016874784.1:0-14195 GCF_001698545.2 Rhinopithecus bieti
GAAGTACTCTTTTGTCAGGCCCTAGTGCTAATTCATAATGGAATAAAACCATATATTCTGCCTCCCTCTCTTCTTTTCACATTTGTGTTATTGACTGAAAACCACTTCTGAATGTGCTCCTTGTATTTCCTGTCCATTGTGGTGGATAGCAGAATGAATAATGACATGGTTTTATTGCTCTGCATGCTTTATAATTATCAGAAACAATGACTTATGCCTAGCTCTTCTAAAACAAAATCATTTTAACACACATTCTCAAGCATGATTTATATATAGCAACTTTCTACAGTGGGTCAAATATTTTATTTAGGAGTATAATCTGTAACAAGATTATCTTGGGAGATTCACTAGGTATTAAAATTCTTGAAACTAGATAGATGACTGATGGATATTTTATGTTTCGTAGACAGCAATTGATTGGTTACATTTGGGTTAACTATTTTCCAAACTAAAATTATTGTGACTATGCTTTATACCATACAATTTTGGTACCCTAACTACCCATCTGTCCTGGTGTGAAATGAGATTCAGTGTTTTGTGTGAAGAGAAATGTGGATTCTGACTGGCTACAGTTATTGCTGAGCCAACTTTTATGTCTAGGTAGAATTGCCATATACAGAGGTAAATTTTCAGTTTAGGATTCTCAATTTTATATAAGGTGTAACACTTACATTTCACATATTTATAAAATATATAGACTTGTTTTATTCACCTACAAAGAATATCTTCATGCTGCATTCTTGCAAAATAATATAATATTAAACATATATTTATCATATTCTATTAAAAGAACAAATATAAAAGATTTACGAAGATTACCTAAAACCATACATATAATTTATTTTATTAGGTCCTGAAGCCTGTGAAGCTGTACTATCCAGTACTGTAGCCACTAGCCACATGTAGCAATTGAGCACTTGAAATGTGACTAGTGTGAAATAAGACGTGTTATACGTGTCAAATATCTATTGGATTTCAAAGTCTTAGTACAAAAAAGTAAATATTAATACATAATATTTTATATTGAGTATGTGGTGAAATGATATTTTGGGAACATTGGATTTAAAAGATATATTGTTTAAATCAATTTCATATATTGTCTAAGTCTGTTTTCTGCTGCTATAACAGAATACCACAGACTAGGTAATTTATAAAGAAAACAAGTTTATTTGGCTCATGGTTCTGGAGTCTAGTAAGTCCAATATCATAGTGTCAGCATCTGGTGAGGGTGTTTGTGCTGCATCTTAATATGGCAGAAGGGCAAGTGAACATGTGAGACTGAGAAAAGATAAGAGGTGGAATTTATGCTTTTATGAGAAGCCTACTCTCCTGATAACTAACCCACTCCCCTGAGAATGGCATTCATGCATTCATGAGGTCAGATCTCTCAGAATCTAATCACCCCTTAAAGGCCCCGCCTCTTAATACTGCTACAATGGTGAGTAAGTTTCTAACACTTAAAATTTGGCAAACACATTGAAATCATAGCACATGTTACTCATATTTGTGGTTTTAATTATGTACTATATAGCACTGCTCTAAAGGTTAATTATTGGATTAAATCATGAGACAAATGAGTGCAGGGGACACAGAATTTTGATCCCCAGGCAGTCATTATATTGTTCTTGGTTTTATTTATAACACTAGCCTGCCTTAAGGAATAGTGGAAGAACTGTTCTTTTTTTTTAAATATTGCATTTTATAGGGTTGTTGTTGAGGATAAATAACCATGTTACATAGGTTATACTCATGAGGGTTTTATTTTTTTTTTTGAGACTGAGTTTCACTCTTGTTGCCCAGGCTGAAGTGCAATGGCGCTATCTTGGCTCACCACAACCTCCACCTTCCAGATTCAAGCAATTCTCCTGCCTCAGCCTCCCGAGTAGCTGAGATTACAGGCATACGCCACCATGTCCAGCTATTTTTTTTGTATTTTAGTAGAGACAGGATTTCTCCATGTTGGTCAGGCTGGCCTCGAACTCCCGACCTCAGGTGATCCGCCTGCCTCGGCCTCCCAAAGTGCTGGGATTATAGGTATGAGCCACCGCGCCCAGCCCTCATGAGGGTTTTGTCAGTTAGCATAGGAGAGATTGGACTGCAGTAAGAAATAACCTCCAAAATCTCAGTGGCTTAAAATAAAAAATGTGCATTTCTCCCTTAGGCTCCAGGCTCATCACAGATTGAATGCAGGTTGCTCTGTTCATTGTAGTCGTACGAGGACTAAGACAGGTGAAGCGTCCACCCATCTCAAATATTGCTGATTTCAGAGCCAAAGGGGAACAAAAAAAAATCTCTATACAGTTTCCCACTGACAGTTAAATACTACAGCCCGGAAGTAGCTCATGTTACCTACACTAAAACATTGATAATAATTAGTTACGTCATCCTACCTTATGTTACCCAGTCCAGGAAATTCAAGCTTCCATGTACTCAGAAGAAGAGAAACAAATAGCAGAGAATAGCATTAATGATTATCACAATGGCCTTTCAAAGTAATTTCTCTCATGTATCAGTATTTTAAAAAATCTTAAAATTTTCAGTTGTTTCTTGATATCTATTTGTTTAAAATAACAAGAGTATTTTACTTTATAATATTTATTACTAATCATATTTCTCTATTTGTTTTGATATTAAATTGATCTTTAATAAATGTCCAGAACATTTAAACTTTTTATTGCTCTATCTTTAGTTTCATTTCTTCCATATTTTCTCTTTTATTTATTTTAATGATCTTGGGTTTCTACATGTCTGTAAAATACTTGACTTTTTTTTAGAATAAAACAATAGTGTGTACACTTACCTATACATTAGAGAGATAATTTATTCTTTAAGAATCACTAATAAATTATTGATATATTATGCCTTATAAAATTATACTAAATAACACACATATATTTTTAATGTTAATAGTTAAAGCATCAGTTTATAATGCTCAGTGCTTTAAGTGTATATTGGTAGTGACTTTACCTGTGTACTCTAAAATAAATTATTCTCCTTCTCAATAGGTAGCTCTTCACTATTCCCTCTGCTATCCCACGGGAGTGACTAAATTGGTTACTTTTCTGTTTAAAGAGATTTTAGTTCTTGTTTCATTTAATGTATATATACACTGCTTGAGAATGGTAATTCAATTATCTTATGAAAGAATAGAAATAAATTGAATGTTAAAGAAGCAGGATAAAATTTACTCAAGTGGTTCATGCAAATAAAGTTAAAACTGGTTTTAATCCTAATTTTGAGGTAAAAACTCATACCTACCTGTGATAACAGTTGTATCCAAAAATATGACATATAATTTTCACCTGCTATACATGTAAATCAGGATGAGATATTTCATTCAAATCTTAGTGTTAATCTCTAAGTAGTCTTAAGTAACATATATCACATTGGATTAGTGTATGTAAAAATAGTTCTAAAATGTCCCTCTGCCCTATGAGCATGGATCAATGGCAGCTGAAGACACAAACATGTACTTTTAAGTGACTAATTTTGGTTTATAAAATTGTTTTATTGAAATTAGTAAATGCATTGGACATTCTAAAAGAAAACTTACAGTGTAATGTTTCCCATCATTCAAAGGACCATTCATAGGAACTTCAGTTCCCTAAGTGTGTGCTAACTCCCACAATATGGATGACATTTCCCATATGGTATCTCCTCTGTAATGATTTAAAAAAAATGGCCAGTTATCAAATAGAATTTTTCATTTTTTATCTTACCTAATGGCTCATCATTCTATATGTTATATAACATTCTACATCATCTCATTTGTACTAGTAAAACATCAATAAGTTACTTATATTAATACTACAGCTCAGTTGACAATTTGCAGCTGGAGAAATAAATTTGAAGTGATGAGTATGTTCTTGTAGCAGTCAATTTATATCATATCATGCTGCAGTCCCAAACAACTCCAACATTCCACTGGTTTACTACAACAAAATAGTTTATTTCCTGCAGGGAGAGAGACAACAGTGGTTCTGCTTGGCTTTGTTAAGCCCTGCTCCACATGTTTTCTTCATTCTCAGAATCAGACTGAAAGAACAGCTAATAATGGGGATTTCCAGCTTTATAGCAGAGAGAAAATAGGGAAGAGACTTGGTGGAAACACACAGTCACTCTTTATGGGCCTACTCCTAATTGGCATTCATCACTCCTATTCACATTTCCTTAGTCAATACCAGTTGTATGGAATAGCAGAGTATACTCTGCCCACAGAGTAGCACTACATGCCACATATCAATGGTCAGCAATAAATAGTCTTCTTAGAGGCAAAGGAGAAGTGAACATTTGGGAGCAATTATTCAGTCCACATCATATAAGGATGTAATAAAGTTGGAGAATAAAGAAAGGCAGAGTACTGACCCTGGTGCATTCCAACATGAAGGTCAAGCATAAAAAACGAGATGGCAAAAGAAAGAATAACAGATTAGGAAAAGCCAGGTAAGTCAGTTCTGATCAAAGCCCAGAGGGTTTTGGAAATAGGAAAATGTGGTCAAATAAACGTGATACCTCAGAATAGTTGAATATTAGGTGATAGACATAATTTTTCACTGTATTTCTCAATATGAACAAGGCTGGTGTCCTTGAAAAGTGCATTTTAAGTATTATTTTCAAAGCGAAAGTAGAGTAAGTTCAGGAGTGAATGGGAATTTTTGTTGTTGTTGTTCTGACATAAGGCAGCCTGGATTAACATTAACTTCTTCTGTGCTATAAACTCCTAGAAATCCTGGATAAAGTACAACAATAGCAAAACATATTGCTGATCTTGCAAGAAAGAAAAGAAAATCCCCAAGTGTCAGAAACAATGAGGCAATGAAAAGATAGGGCCATAGAACCAAGCTTGTTATGGATGTGATAGGGAGCGGGAAAAGAGCTTTACAGAACCCACAATGTCATTTTTAGGCTAGGGCTTGGGTTTCAAAGAATATCAAGATACAGGAAAAAATGCCCTGCACAAACATGAGGTTAGAAGTTAGAAAAAATGTCCCTAAATTAGCACAGAATCTCTGGATAGAAACAAAATATCCATGTAAAAAGTAAAAACCATGGTTATGGCAAAATGTTATGATTTATTAGCTCTGGCTAATCAGTACCTGGATGTTATGTTATTCTCTGAACTCTTCTGCATGTTTGAAATACTTCATATTTAACATGATGCGAATTTGGAAGTGTTGACAGAGATGTTGAAATATAAAAGTTATGAGACAACAAAGTGAAGTGTGAGAGACACAATATTCAAGTTGTCAAGAGAAACATAAAGAATGTCTAAAATATATTTATAAATACCTAAAAAATATCCAAGAATAAGTTTCATGACTTACGAAAAAACCAAAGCCAACAAAAAAATCCTCCTTCCTCTTCAGTAGAGTATATAAGGATGGAGAAAGAAGAAATAGGTAAGGATCTGTGAAGAGATTTTTCTGAATAGAATTGTTGCAGAATTGGGAGTCCATATCTCCTGCCACAAAAGGAAAGGGGTAAGGGTATCATCTTCCAATTGCAAACTTGTTGAGACAGGGATGTAAGGAGACTTCTCTGAAAGCTTAACAGGTATCCCTTGTACTTGGCGAGCATGGACTGGTGTGTGGTACAGCCTGGAGAATCTTAAGACAAAAGCCTATCAACTGAAAGCCGCAGGGCAGAGAAGGATGGTAGAAAATAAGTTGGGGCAAAGAATGAATTAAGTTTCTCCTGGTTAGATCCATTTTAAATGAGTATCATCCTTATTGGGACTCCTACAGAGTCTTGTGGAGTGAATCTCCTAAGTAAAAAGATATTGAGGGAGATAGAGGCAACAGGAAGCAAGTGATTGGCTGTCAGAAGAGTCCTCTAGGGGAGCCTCCAGAGATTCCTGGAAACATGAGAAAGCATGTTTCCAAAGGGAAAGTCAGTAGTGTTATGCCTGTCTACCAGGGGGAACTGGTGCCAGATGGCAACTGCACTTATTTAAGACTGTTCTTTCCCATAATCCCCTCTTCTCCTAGTCATTAATTTGAATGTTTAAAATAAATGTACACATATACACACACCCTTAACAAGTCAAGGAAGGAAGTTATATGCAAAGTAAGAAAAAAGGATTAGAAGCCCCAAAACCTTTTCTTTCCTTCTACCAGCTGTGCACACAAATCAAATTTTGACTGAATAAGGGGAGAAGATTCTATGGTTAAATAAATTTCAGAGTTTTTATTATTGCCAAGGATAGGACATATTAAGACATAGACATAGACCTAGTTGTAGATATGAGAGTCTCAATGATGATAGTGATGATTTGAGTCCTGTTGAAAGTAGAGAAAGATGAATAATCAGTTGAAGGTCAGTCTTCTGTTCTTAGGTCAATATGTTGGGAATCTTGAGGATGTCTGTTCTCTTTGGCAGCTTCCTATGAGGAGCATAGGCGATGAACTCTATTTGAATGCCAGATAAATTGTTGACCCACTAAAGGCTAGACATTATAGGCACAAATATATTGGCATAAAAATGGAGTTGATAGGTGATGGGAATAATAAAAAAACAANAAACCTTGAGGACACAAGACTTAGTGCTTTCTGAGGCAGCCATCCCTGGACAAGGTTACTTGTAAGAATATTTTCCCTCTGCTATTTGAACTGTTTTCTTGTCACCTTAAAACACATTTTAGTTGCGTCCATACAGAGCAAATCTACTTGTTGAACCTGAAATTCCTTGGAAGACAGTTGTACTCTAGTTTGAGCATCCCTGGTTGTTTGAATCATGCATAATGGATACATAGATTTTTTGAAATAATAAATTGTACGCTGCCCTTCTTTTTGCAATTTATAGAAATATATATATTTCCATAAATATATGTAATAGTTTATATATAGTTTATATATATAAAACACACACAACACACACACACACACACACACACACACACACATATATATATATATATAATTACAATTTAAAAGACCAATAACAAGGCACTTAGTTAATTACATATACCAAAGATTGCAATAGCTACTAGGGTGAAAAATAATATCAAAAGCAATTTTGTTTTGCTTGGCAAAAACATGTCAATGTGAGAGAGCTACAACTATGACATTTCTTTTAAGAAAATCAAAATTTCCTATAAGATTAAAATAAAACTCTCACATCCTGTGAATTTGTGAGCCAAGTTTCATATGGGGAATGATTATTATGTTGAATTATGAATCCCTGAAAATAAAGCTTTACAAAAGAAATGCTGGCACAACCTTAATTGAAATTCAAAATGTTGACATTTTAATTTATAGAAATACTCTAATAATATGCTCTTTTCTGTGCATGTAAGCTGGTGAAGCTATTTAAAGGCTTTGATATTTATATATTGTAGGTTTGTAGGACCCTTGTGAGAGAAATCCTTGTCAGAACAATATCATTCATTTAGGCTGACTAGATGAAAAGCAAGAGCAAACAAGTACTCCAGTCCAGCTGGTTGCTCCCTCAACATCGTGATTATATGCGTTTTATAAACTCCAGTTCCAGGGGGAGCTAGAATAGCGCTTTTAGAACTGCTGGTGTTTGGATATATTCCCTGCTACCCACTTCTGTGAGTAAAGACACCTTTATTTGCATTTTCTGCTAAAACTTTTACTTAATTCTGTGCATTTGCAAACCACACACATTCTCATTGAATTCTGCTTTTATATCTACTTTTAATTAAAGCAGTAGTATTAATTTCTTCATTCAAAAGAAAATCCAAGGAATAGTGTAACCCAGTGGATTAGCTAACACTTTGAGCTTCCAGGAAAATCCTTGTGAAGCCCACCATGAATATACCCTTCCCTGGCATCAGATATTTGGAAATGAAATTTTAAAAAAGACATAGGTTTCCAATTACTCCTGCAATTGACTGTTGTATAAGCAAATTTTACGAAACAACAAATAATATTTGAGAGTTTCTTAAAAGTATATGGTCTATAAATTTTAAAGAGTTTAGCTGAAGGGGGCATTACTAATGTTATGTGATGACACTGAATAGCCTCATAATATTTAGTGGTTGTCTTTATTGAATAATGACCTTAAATAATAATTTAGAAAAGGGATATCATAATACACATATCTGAAGCTTCTGGGTCAGTATCTGGGGCTTTCCAGGTCTTGCGTACCATGATAATTCTAAATTTTTGGGTCTCAACTTTTAAAAATATTAAGTTAAATCATTTGTCTTTATTAAACAAGTTTTACTCTTTAATACTTTGTTTGAATTTTGGTGTTTTATTAATGTTTTTGTATTTTTAAATCATTTTATATCATCCTTGAAGCAAATATTACATAGACAAAATGCAAAAATCATAAAATCAAATAATTTCTTAATTTTAAAATTAACATATTTTTTGGAACAGTTTTTAGATTTACAGAAAAATTGAGCAGATAGTAATAGAGAGTTCCCATATATACACCGCTTCCCCATGCACATAGCTGTTTCTTATTATGATGCCTGCATCTAGTGCTGTATATTTTTAATAATTAATGATCCAGTGTTGAACATATTACTATTAATGAAAGTCCATAGTTTACATTAAGATCTATTCTTTATTTTTAATGCACCTTATGGTTCTGACAATAATGGCCATGTTATCCACCATTACAGTGTCATACAGAATAATTTCACTGCTCCTAAAATCTCTGGGCAACTATTGACTTTGCCTTTTCAAACTAGCTTCTTTCACCACTTAGCTATATGCCATATAAGGTTCCTCCAGTCTTTCAACTTATCAATTTTATTTCTTTTAATGAATCAACCCTTTTGGCATTGTATCTAAAAATGTATGGCCAAACCAACAACACATATATTCTTTCTTATGTTACCTTCTGGAAGTTTTTTTTTTTTTTTTATTGAGACGGGTCTCGCTCTGTCACCCCAGGCTGGAGTGCGCAGTGGCGGATCTCGCCCTCACTTGCAAGGCTCCGCCTCCCGGGTTCCACCGCCATTCTCCTGCCTCAGCCTCCCGAGTAGACTGGGACTACAGCACCGCCACCCTTCGCCCGGCTGTTTTTTTGTATTTTTAGTAGAGACCGGGGGGGTTTCCACGCATATTAGCGCCAGGATGGTCTCGATCTCCTGACCGGGTCCCGTGATCCCCCGTCCTCGCGCTCACCAAAGTGGGCTGGATTACAGCTTGAGCCACCACGCCTGGCCTTCTGGAAGTTTTTAAAAATTTTGCATTTAGTATTTAGATCCCCTTACTAATTGACTTTAAGTTAATTTTTGTGAAATGTGAAAGATTTTGTATATGATATCGTCCTTCCCTCTGTATTCTATCTCCTTTTCACATATAGATATCCTAGTTATTCAGCTGCTACTCCAGCTTTATTTTGATTATGTTAGCATGGTATAATCTTTCAAACATACTTTATTTGCGTACATGTCTGTGTCTTTACATCTAAAATGATTTTCTTGTAGAAGACAGTAACTGTCTTTTTTTTTTTTTTTTTTTTTTTTGAGAGCGGAGTCTCGCTCTGTCACCCAGGCCCTGGAAGGCAGTGGCCAGATCTCAACCTCAGTGGGGCAAGCTCCCCGTGCCTCCTGGGTTCCACCGGGCATTCTTCCCCTGCCTCCAGCCTCCGAGTAGGCTGGGACTACAGGGTCCGCCTGCCACACCCTGCCTGGCCTAGTTTTTTTTTTTTTTTTTTTTGTATTTTTTTAGTAAGAGATAGGGTTTCACCATGTTTGCCAAGATGGTCTCCGAATCTCCGACCTCCATGATCCACCCCATCTCGGCCTCTCCAAAGTGCTGGGATTAAGCAGGCTTGAGGCCAAGCCGCAGCCTGGCCCAGTAACTCTTTTTATATCAATTCTGGTAATCTTCTGTAATTTCAATTGGTGTACTTATAACTTTTATAGCGGCTAAACTAGTTACTGTTATATAGTTTGATTAATACTCTAGCTATATTTGTATGTCTTCTTATTTTTTCAGCCTTTGTTTCTTTTTTTATCACCCCCTCTTTTTCTGGGCTTTCTAGTTATTTAAGCATTTATTATTATATCAGTTTTTCTGTTCTCCCTTCAAGCAATGCAAGTACAGCTTCCTATTTTTTAATTGCTTTTTAGATTGTGCAATAATATACTTATAAGTCATCCTAAGTATATATCAAATGACCTCTATCATATATTGTAGTGCAGATATTTTATAAAAGCAGTGTTTTTTTCCAATTCTTCCCTCCCTCCATGCCCCTTATAAACACTGCTATCAGTCATTTCATTTGTCGCATTACTGTAATCAGCCCCAGTAAGGTTATTGCTAATATTACTTTAACAGTTTATCTATTAGAAAAATCCAATCCTTGTCTTGTTCTAATCTTAAAGGAAAAGTTTTCAATTTTTTCCCCTGTTCAATACAATTGGCTGGCAATAGGTTTGTCCCCATTTATGACGCTTTTATTAATTTTGAGGTTTGTGGCCTTCTACAACCTCAGTTTTTTGACAGTGTTTATTATAAAGGAAATGTTGAATTTATCAATGTTTCTTCAGCATCTATTGGAAATGATCATATGGCCTTTTGTCGCTTGGTTCTGTAAATAATGATTTATCATGTTTATTTTATTATTTTATTTTTTATTATACTTTAAGTTCTGAGATACATGTGCAGAACGTGCAGGTTTGTTTAAGCGATAAGATATACATGTGCCGATAGTGATTTGGCTGGCACCCATCAACCTGTCATCTAGATTTCAAGCCGGCACATGCATTATGGTATTTCTCTAATGCGTGTCCATGGCTTATTTTTTGCATATGTTGAAACAAAGCTTTCATTCCTGGGATCAATCCCGCCTTGATGCTGGTAAAATGATGCTTCTTTCAATGTGGCTATTGAATTTGGTTGATACCAATATTTGTTGAAGATTTTTGCAATCTATGTTGCATGCAGTATATTGGCCTATTAATTTTCTTTTTTTGTGCCAAATACTTCTCTCTGGTTTTTGATGTGCAGGGTATTGCTGGCTTCCGTGCTATGTGCTTGGAATATTTTTCCACTCTTCAGTTTTTGGAAAGAGTTTGAATAGAATTGGTATTCACTTTTTCCTTTGAATGTTTGATGGGATTCAGCAAGGAAGCCATCAGGTCCTGGGCTTTTCTTTGATGAGAGGGCCTTTTTATTTATGGTTTGATCTTGTTTACTCCATTATGGGTTTTTTTGAAATATTTTATTTCTCCATTGGTTCAATCATGGGCTAGGTTCCATGGCCCCAGGAATTTTATTCATATTCTTTTAATTTTTTTTTCCCCAATTTGTTGGGGTATGTTGTTCTTTATAGTTTTCTAGTGAGTTCTTTGTATTTCTGTGATACTCAGTTGTAATCTCTCCCTGTTCATTGCTGAAGTGGGCTGTTGAAGTCTCCCTACTGTTATTCGTATTGTGGTCTATCTCTCCCCTTTAAAATCGCATTAATGTTTGCTTTATATAGGTACTCAAAAGAGTCAGGTGGCATAAATATTAATAAATTATTGACATCTTCTTGCTGAATTGATCGGCGCTTTGTCCATTATATAGTGACCTTTGCGCTCCGTTTTTTACAGTTTTTGATTTGTAGTCTATTTTATGAGATATAAGTATAGGGCTAGCTCGCTACAATTTTTTTTTGGGAGGGTTTCCCTTTGGGCATGGAAATATCTTTTCCCATGCCCCTTACTTTTCAGTCCTATATGTCTTTATAGGTTTAAGTGGCCCCTTCTGCGTAGGTAGCATTGGTTTGGGTCTTGTTTCATTGTCCAGTGCAACCTGCTCTATCTTTTTAAACTGGAGAAATTGAGTCCAATTTGCATTCAGTGTTATTGTTGATAAGTAGAGTACTTAGCTATGCGCATTTTGTTTCTTGTTTTCTGGTTGTTTTTATAACTCCATTTCTTTCTTTCTTCACCCTGTCTTCTTTCATGGTTAAATGATTTTTCCCTGGTAGTATCGTTTGAACTTATTAGCTTTGTGTTTTTTAGTGAATCTACCCTATAGGGTTTTGGGCAATTCCTGGTTACCAATAGAGAGGCTTCACACGAAAACATCTTATAGATATAAACCAAGTTATTTTAAGATATGACAAGCTTAAATCTAGTTTACCAAAAACCAAAAATAAAACAAAGAAAAAAATTTAAAAATGTCTAGCATATCCCCATTTAACATGTTTTTCAGGGGGCTTTGGCCAAGAATAAGCTTCCTATTGGGCCCACAATATTAGGTTCATCATTAGCTCACGCTCCCTATCAATTTTTTTCTCGTCCTTTCTTTTAGCCTCTTCCTACTCCCTCAACTTCTCCTTCTTGGTTAATATATCCCAACCGTACACTCCCCTAATACTAAACCTTTAAGTCCCGGCTTTTGGGAAAACAAAAATGAGGTAAGATTTTTTTTTTTCCCCTAAAGTAGATCATTTTATTCACAACGAAAAAAAAACAAAGGGAAAAAAAAAAGGAATTACCTAGACAAACACTGAGTCCACGTAAGTGGCTTTTAGAGTCCACTTAGGAACTCTGGGTGTACCTAAGAATATTCAGAACTTAGGCGCAGAAGTTTAAATGAACTTGCTCATCTTTTACAGCGTTGATAGAGCTAGTGAGGAATAAATTGAAGGCCAAGAACTCCAGGTCATCAGATTTTAAGTCTAGTGCCACTGCTTCCTTTGTGTAGTAATCTTCTGTGCATTGTTTTATTCACCTTCCAGATTAAGCCATCCTACTAATTAGAAAAAAAAGGGTGTATTTGAAAAATTTGACCATTAAGCTTATTCAAGAATTGATAAAGGTATAAATACATTTTATGCCAATTTTAAAAAATTGATGTTAGTATTAACAAATTAGCAGAGTCTAAATACTTTGCATAGAGAAGTTGTAAATAAGTCTGTCTGAACCAAACTTTTCTGGATGAATGTAGTATTTATTCAGTTCAGCTATCACTTGTAGTTTTAAAATTTTTAAATCACTGTCAGTATAGGGAATCTGGGTAATCTTTACTAAGTTCACTTTTGGCTCATCCAGTCAGTATGGTGGCCTAATTAACATGAAAATGTAATTTAGCCCTTTAAAATGTCTACCTGACTTTAGTGTTAGAAGCAAAATCTCCTACATACTCATATTTAAGTATAAATTAAATTAAAAAAATGTTTACCTAATGGAGATAACATTAGACTTTCCTAAAGCCACTCATTAAAAATCACCAGGTATATCCAATATTCTATGAATGGAGTTTTGATATCTTGTCTCAATATGGATTTTGTGTAGAAATAAGTACGGGTATAGTAGGAACAATATTTTTTTCACTTTATTGTAGCTTTTATTACAGTCTTCTTGAAACATTTTATTTAAAGTTTTGAGTGAGGTAATTGTAGATTCACAGGTAGTTGTAAGAAATAATAAGATAGATCTCTGCACTCTTTATCCAGTTTCTCCCAATGGTGATATCTTGTAAAATATGGTACCCCATCACAACCAGGATATTGACACTGATATAATAAATCAATCTTATTCAGATTTCCCATTTTATTTGTACTAATGTGTGTGTATGTATTTAGTTCTATACAGTTTTGTCACATGCACAAGTTTGTGTAACCACCATCGCAGACAATATGCAGAACAGTTTAATCACCACAAAGTTCCCTCACATTTCCCTTTTATAACCACACCCGTACCTCCTTCTTGCCTCCCTTTCTTTCACTCCCTTCCATTATTGTAGTCTCTGGCATCGACTAATCTGTTCTATAATTTTGTCATATCAAAATTGTTATAATAAGCAGAATCATATTGTATATAACCTTGTGGAATTAGCTTTTTTCACTTAGCATAACTCTCTGGAGATTCATGCAAGTTGTTACATGTATCAATAATGCTCCTTTTATTATTCCTTTTATTGCCAAGTGACATTGTATGGATGGTTTGCTTAACATTTACCTGCTGAAGAATATCTGGGCTGTTTTCAATTTGGGGTTATCACAAATAAGCCTACCATGAACATTTGTGTACAAAATTTTGTGTTAATTTACATTTTCATTTCTTTGGGTAAAAGACCCCAGATGACAATTTCTGTATTTATATGGTAATTCAATGTTTTCTTTTATGAGACATCACCAAAATGTTTTCCAAAGTTGCTGTAATAGAGATACTTTCATAGAGATTCTTGCATATTGGTGACTAGATTTCCACAGATTTCAGAATTTATCATTTTAATAGATACTACATATTCCTTTTCAAGTTACAATAATTC
>NW_016874785.1:0-766 GCF_001698545.2 Rhinopithecus bieti
AAAAAAAAAAAGAATACAAAAGTAAAATAAGAATACTTACAGATAAATAAAAACTGTAAGAGTTTACCACTAAGAAGACCCAAATGAACTTCTAAATGATATGTTACAGGTAGAAGAATTATTTTAAAAGGAATGCCTGGGATGCAAGAAGTAATGGTGAGCAAATAAAATGTTAGCAGTATGTGCAAATATAAGCAAGCATTATCTTTACAAATGATAACAAGTAGTACTATTTCATGGGATTACAAAAAAAATCAGAAATAAAACACTGATCAATAACAGTGAATAAGTTGTAGAATAGGTAAGCAGAGTTAAAGTTTATTGTTTAGGAGAATAATTAAGATTTTTAATGTAAGATTTTTTTAAGTAAATATGCATGGGAAAATTTCAAAGTAAGAATAAATTGATGAGAATAGACATAACTTCCAAACAAAGGGAAATAATAAAAATGGAATATGAGAAAACATGAATACCCAGTGCTATAGTTTGGATGTTTGACCCTTCTGAATCTCATGTTGAAATTTGATCTCCAATGTTAGAGGTGGGGCCTAATGAGAGGTATTCAAATCATGGGGGAAGATCCCTCATGAGTAGATCACTGCCCTCCTTGGAGGTGGGAGGAATGAGTGAGTTCTTGCTCTATTATTTCCCTGGAGAGTTGATCATCCAAAAAGAGCCTGGAATCTCCCTCCCCTCTCTCTCTTGCTTCCTGCCTCACCATGTGATCTCTACACACACTGACTCTTCTTCACTTTCTGGCATGAGA
>NW_016874786.1:0-289 GCF_001698545.2 Rhinopithecus bieti
GACAGGGTTTCCCCATGTTGGCCAGGCTGCTCTCAAACTCCTGACCTCAAGTGAGGTGCCCGCCTCGCTCTCCCAAAGTGTTAGGATTACAGGCATGAGCCACCATGCCCAGCCTCTTTTTAGTTTCTAAAGAACTGCCATACTTTTCTGCATAATGGCTGTACTAATTTACCTTCCTACCAACGGGGTACCAGGATTCTCCTTGCTCTACCATCTTGCCAGCATTTGTTTTCCCTGTCTTGCAGATAAAAGCCATTTTAATGGGGTGAGATGAAAATTCATTGTGATT
>NW_016874788.1:0-763 GCF_001698545.2 Rhinopithecus bieti
GGGCGTGGTGGCCAGTGCCTGTAGTCCCAACTACTTGAGGGGCTGAGGTAGGAGAATGGCATAAACCCGGGAGGCTGAGCTTGCAGTGAGCTGAGATTGCACCACTGCACTCCAGCTTGGGAGACAGAGCGAGACTCCATCTCAAAGAAACAAAAACAAACAAACAAACAAAAAATAGATGTTCTTTATTGCATGTAGTACATCCAGACAACGGAATATTATTCAGTGCTAAAAAGACATGAGCTATCAAGCCAGGAACAGTCATGGAGAAACCTTACATGCATATTACTAAATGAAAGAAGCCAGTCTGAAAAGGCTACAGACTGCATGACTCCAGTTATATGACATTCTGGAAAAGGCAAAACTATGGAGACAGTAAAAAAAAATAAGCAGTTTCCACGGGTTGGGAGAGAATAGGCAGACCACAGAGGATTTGGGGCAGTGAAACTACTCTGTATGATACTGTAATGGCGGATACATGTCATTGGATGTTTGTCAAAACCCAGAAAACATACATCACCGAGAGTGAACCTTCATATATACTACTGACTTTGGATGATAATGATGTATCAGTGTGGGTTCATTGATTGCAGTAAATGTGCCACTCAGATGTGAGATGTTGATTGTAAACAAGCTGGGGGTGGGGGGAGGAATATGGGAACTCTGTGTTAAACACAGAGTTTAAGAAAAATGAAACTTTCCACTCAAATTGCTGTGAACCTCAAACAGCTCTAGAAAATAAAGTCCATTAAAAAATAAATAG
>NW_016874789.1:0-1060 GCF_001698545.2 Rhinopithecus bieti
GACTAACTGGTTATTAATCTTCGCTTTAGCCAAGAGAAAATCCCAACTCAGATACTTACCTAGGAATGGGTTTCAGGCTGCTACCATCCTAGAAGCAGGAAAAAACTCAAACTTGTCTTCCCTGTTGGAAGGGAGCTGAAACTCCAAAAGCAATTACCTGTCTTTCATCATGGAAAAGGAAAACTTGCCTTCCTTGTTGGAAGCAAATGAAACTCCAAAAAAGCAGTTGTACAGCAAAATAAACTTCATATCTTGATCAAATTCTGGTAGATCAGGGATTCTCTTGTGGGGGCGGGGGCTGCAAGGCCTCAGAAAATTGTCCTGTTGGTTTGAGCTATCATGGTAACTGAAGCTGGCACCATGCACCTATAGGATTTATCGAAGCTCAGGTGCCCCTCCACTCAGAGTATCTTTGTGGCTACCAGTTTGTATATCCAAAATATCTGAGACATGTCTCAGTCAATTTAGAAAGTTTACTTTACCAAAGTTAAGGACACACTCATGACACAGCCTCAAGAGATCTTGAAGACTTATGCCCAAGGTGGTTCAGGCATAGCTTGGTTTTATACATTTTTTTTATTATTATTATACTTTAAGTTCTAGGGTACATGTGCACAATGTGCAAGTTTGTTACATATGTATACATGTGCCGTGTTGGTTTGCTGCACCCATTAACTCGTCATTTACATGAGGTATTTCTCCTGATGCTATCCCCCCCCGACCCCGCCACCCCATGACAGGCCCTGGTGTGTGATGTTCCCTGCCATGTGTCCAAGTGTTCTCATTGTTCTGTTCCCACCTGTGAGTGAGAATATGTGGTATTCGGTTTTCTCTCCTTGTGATAGTTTGCTCAGAATGATGGTTTCCAGCTTCATCCATGTCGCTACAAAGGATATGAACTCATCATTTTTTATGGCTGCATGGTTTTCCATGGTGTATATGTGCCACATTTTCTTAATCCAGTCTATCATTGACCGACATTTGGGTTCGTTCCAACTCTTTGCTATTGTAAATAGTGCTGCAATAAACATACGTGTGCATGTGTCTTTATAGAAACATG
>NW_016874790.1:0-458 GCF_001698545.2 Rhinopithecus bieti
CGTGATGTTTGAATTAAAGGTCCAGTGTTACACTGTTCTTTTCATGGAGCAATTTGCTAGCCCTGTTTACCTGGAATCTACAATGGCGTATTTCAGAGCACATTGAAGCTTAGTGTGAAAAGGAAATATCCTCAGAAAAAACAAGAAAGAAGTTTTCTGAGAAACTGCTTTGTGATGTGTGAATTCATATCAGAGAGATACACTGTTCTTTTCATTGAGCAGTTTCCTACCACTCTTTTCTTGGAATCTGTGGTGGTATATTTTGGAGTACCTGGAAGCTTATGGTGACAAAGGAAATATCCTCATATAAAAACTGGAAAGATACTTTCTGAGAAACTGCTCTGATGTGTTAATTAATCGCACAGTGTTACAGGATTGTTTTAATGGATCAGTTTGGTAGCACTGTTTTTGGGGAATCTGAGATGGGATACTCTGGATTGCATTGAAGCCTATGGTTA
>NW_016874791.1:0-1061 GCF_001698545.2 Rhinopithecus bieti
TACGCCCGGCTCATTTTTTGTATTTTCGGTAGAGACGAGGTTTCACCATGTTAGCCAGGATGGTCTCGATCTTCTGACCTCGTGATCCACCTGCCTCGGCCTCCCAAAGTGCTGGGATTACAGGCGTGAGCCACCGCGCCCGGCCTACTCATATTCTAATCAGATTTTTTTGTTAATGTTGAGGTATAGGAGTTCTTCATATGTTCTGGATATTAAATCCTTATTAGATATATGATTTGCATGTATTTTCTTTTTTCTTTCTTTCTTTTTTTATTTTTTTTTAAGACAGAATCTCGCTCTGTCACCCAGGCTGGAGTGCAGTGGTACATTCATGGCTCACTGCAGCCTTGAGCTTCTGGGCTCAAGTGATCCTCCCACCTCAACCTCCCATGTAGCTGGGACTACAGATGTGTGCCATCAAACCTGACTGATTAAAAAAATATATATACTTTTTGTAAAGACGAGATCTCCCTCTGTTGCCCAGCTGGTCTTGAACTTTTGAGCTGAAGCAATCCTCCTGCCTGAGCCCCTGAAAGTATTGGGATTACAGGCGTGAGCCACCGTACCCAGCATGCATGTATATTCTCCTGTCATGTGGGTTGCCTTTTCACTCTATTCGTAGCGTCATTTGATACATAGAAGTTTTAGATTTCAATCGCATCTTGTTTTGATTATTTTTATTTTTTTGAGACAGGGTCTCACTACGTTGCCCAGGCTGGAGTGCAGTGGTGCAGTCACAGCTCACTGCAGCCTCGACCTCCCAGACTTGAGCAATCCTCCTGCCTCAGCCCCCCAAGTAACTGGGACTATAGGTGCACACCACCATACCTCGCTAATCTTTATACTTTTTGTAGAGTCAGGGTTTCACCATGCCCAGCCTGGTCTTCAACTCCTAGGCACAAATGATCTTCCTGCCTCCCAAAATGCTGGGATTACTGGCATGAGCCACCATGCCTGGATATCGTATTTTAATTTGTAATTTTATTTGGTATGTACTCCCCCCGCTTTAATTTTAATTTTTTTTTTTTTGGAGACGGAGTCTTGCTCTGTCGCCCAGGCTG
>NW_016874792.1:0-271 GCF_001698545.2 Rhinopithecus bieti
GATTCATCAATGCTATGTATCAACAATTTATTCTTTTTTATTGTTGACCAGTATTCCTTTGTAGGAATACACTACAGTTAATCTCTTATTACTGATGGGTACCTGGGCTATTTCCACTTTGAGACTTTCATGAATAAACTTACTATGAACATTATCATATTAGTCCTTCTAAAGATATATGTTTTCCTTTCTCTTGGGTAAATACCTAGCATTGAAACTGCTATAAAATAGGTGAATGCTTAGATTTATAACAAAGTAAAATTTTCCCACC
>NW_016874793.1:0-1696 GCF_001698545.2 Rhinopithecus bieti
CAAAAAACTAGCCGAGCGAGATGGCAGGCGCCTGTAGTCCCAGCCACTTTGGAGGCTGAGGCAGGAGAATGGTGTAAAACCGGGAGGTGGAGCTTGCAGTGAGCTGAGATCAGGCCACTGCACTCCAGCCTGGGTGACAGAGCAAGACTCCGTCTCCAAAAAAAAAAAAAAAAAAAAGATTGGTTTTAAAGAGGCAACTAATGATTTATCTGCCCAAAGGGTTCACATATCAGCCCTGGTTACCAAGGTAAAAGGTGGCAGAGAAAGTCTAAAATTCCATCTCCTGACTCCCAGCCTAACATCCCAGCATCCCTGCATGAGTAAGCCACAGAACCCTCTTGTAGGTCTGGCTGCCAGGGCTTCCTTCTCAGGATATGTAATAAGGAGAAAGCTCTGCGGCTCTGCTGCAATTACAGTCGTGGTGAATTACAAACAAATGTGCCACGGGACAAAAGCACGCAGCAGGTAAGGCACCATTAGGTAACTTGCAAAACAACCCAGCAGTTTTCTTTAGGCTCCGCAAGTCTCAACCAAACCAGAAAAGTCTGTGTCCTCCTTGGGATGGGGTGGGGTGGTCTCATGCTTCGACACAGCAGTGATGGGCCCAGCAACTCAGGCCAGCGGAGAGCACCGACCCTCCCCAAGTGGCTGTCGCTCCAGCAGAAGTGGTCCGTGGGGAACCAGTAGGCCAGGAGTCACGAGCCTTCCAAAAAAGTGAGGAAATGTGGGGATGTATGTGTGGTCCTCTGTTCAAATGTTAGCAAGAAGCTCAAATTGTGTTGAGGCCGCTGAGTGCGCCCATGCAGCCACATCAGAGGAGCAGTCACCTGCCTGTCCCAGGACAGAAGTCTTAAACTTTAGCAGGGGCAGGGGCTTCCTCGAGAATCTAACAAAATTGGGAAACACCTGCCTGGAAAGCAAATGTCATGCACACCAGAGATTGGCATATTGTTTCCAGGGATCAGAGTTTAGTTCTTAAGAACTCATAGTTTTAAAATGAAAGTAGTTTTAGGGCCGGGCCCAGTGACTCATCCCTGCAATCCCAGCACTTTGTGGGGACGGAGGTGGGCAGATCATCTGAGGTCAGGAGTTCGAGACCAGCCTGGCCAACGTGGTGAAAACCCATCTCTACCAAAAAATATATATATACACACACACAAAATTAGCTGGGCATGGTGGCATAAATCCCAGCTACTCAGGAGTCTGAGGCAGGAGAACTGCTTGCACCTGGGAGGCAGAGGTTGTACTGAGGCAAGATCAAGCCACTGCACTCCAGCCTGAGCAACGGAGTGAGACTCTGTCTCAAAATAAAAAATAAAATATAAATAGTTTTAAAACTATGAGGAGGCCCTCAGAACTCTGGCTCTGGACACCAGGCTCCGGGGACAGGGCGCTCCGGCTGCTCTCCCTGAATTCCCTTCCGAATCGCCAAGGGCAACCTCTTCACCATTGTGATTAACACTAATGACCTGGGGCCTCCGTGTTGGCCCAGCAGCTATTTTCTGCGTGGCTTTTCGTGCCAGGAACGTTCCAGGCACATGGGAGACGCTGGAACACGGAAATGAACATGGCTGCACGGCAGGTAGCAGGCAGTGGACACCTCTTCCTGGGACGAGGGTGTTGATGGAGAGGGAAGGAAGGCCACTAGGAGCCCAGGGTGGCCCCGGGGAAGGCAGAGGCCAGCACGGGAGCCTGA
>NW_016874794.1:0-1659 GCF_001698545.2 Rhinopithecus bieti
TAGCAAGTATTCTTAGGACTTCTAGAGACTTGGTAGACTTATCAAAAAGTTTTGGCTATTTTTTGTTGGTTTATGGGTTAGTTTTTTTAAATCAACTCTTATTTTAGAGATAGGGGATCCATGTGCAGGTTTGTTACATGACGCTGAAGTTTGAAGTATGAATCCTGTCAACCGGGTAGTAAAAAGAGTACCCAATAGGTAGTTTCTCAACCCATGCTCCAGTCCTTTTCTCCTCCTTTTAGTTGTCACCAGTGTCAGTTGTTCTCATCTTTATGTCCATGTCTTTATGTCCATGTATACTCAATGTTTTGCTCCTGTTTAAATGAGAACATGCAATAGTTTGTTTTCTATTTATGTTAATTCATTTAGGATCATGGCCTCCAGCTGCATCTATGTTGCTGAAAAGAACATGACTTCATTCTTTTTAAGGTTGCATAGTATTCCATGGTATATATGTGCCACATTTTCTTAATGCAATCCACCGCTGATGGGTGCCTACATATCTTTGCTGTTGTGAATAGCACTATAATGAACATACATGTGCATGTGTCTTCTTGGTAGAACAATTTATTTTCTTTTGGTTATATACCCAGTAATGGGATTGCTGGGTCGAATGGTAGCTCTGTTTTAACTCCTTTGAGAAATCTCCAAAATGTTTTCCACAGTGGCCAAACTAATTTACACTGTCACCAACAGTGTATAAGCATTTCCTTTTCTCTACAACCAGCATCTGTTATTATTTAACGTTTTAATAATGGCCATTCTGACTAGTGTGAGAAGGTATCTTATTGTGATTTTTATTTTCATCTCTCTGATGATTACTGATGATGAGCATTTTTTTCATATGTTTATTTGCCACTTGTATGTCTTCTTTTGAGAAGTATTCATGTTTTTTAACCATTTTAAATGGGATTATTTGGTTTTCTTTGTTGACTGATTTCACTTGTTCTTATAGATTCTGGATATTAGACCTTTATTAGATATATAGTTTGCAAATATTTTGTCACATTCCATAGCTTGTCTGTTTGCTCTATTGATAATTTATTTTGCTGTGCAGAAGCTCTTTAGTTTAATTAGGTCCCACCTGTAAATTCTTGTTTTGTTGCCATTACTTTTAGAGACTTAGCCAACAATTCTATGCCAAGTATGATGTCATATTGAGAAAGGTATTTCCTAGGTTTTCTTCTAGGATTGTTATAATTTGAGGTCTTACATTTAAACTAGATTTATAATCACCACACAAAAGCCTTTAATACCTAGAAATATAGCTAACCAATGGGATGAAAGAGCTCCAAAAGGAGAACTACAAAACACTGCTGAAAGAAATCAGAGATGTCACAAATAAATGGAAAAACGTTTCATGCTTATGGACTGAAAGAATTAATGTTCCTAAATGGTTATACTTCCTAAAGCAGTTTACAGATTCAATGCTATTTCTACTGAAATAGGAATGTCAGCTTTCACAGAATAAGAAAAAAAATCCCATGGAACCAAAAAAAAGCCCAAATCACTGAACCAATGCTAAGCACAAAGAACAAAGCCAGAGGCATCTTACTACAGACTTCAAATGATACTACAGGGCTACAGTAACCAAAACAACCTGGCACTGGTATAAAAACAGACAAATAGACCCATTGGTCAGAAAAAAGTACCCAGAAA
>NW_016874795.1:0-952 GCF_001698545.2 Rhinopithecus bieti
GAGATGAATTCCCAAGTCACAAAGCAGTTTCTCAGAAAGCTTCTTTCCAGTTTTTGTCTGAGGTATTTCCTTTGTCAAAATAAGCTTCAATGTGCTCCAAAATATCCCTTTGCACATTCCACGAAAAGAGTGTTAGCAAACTGCTCCTTGAAAAAAAAAGGTGTATCACTGTGAGATGAACTCACACATCACAAAAAACTTTCTCAGAAGCTTCTTTCGATTTTTTATCTGAGAATATTTCCTTTGTCACCATAGGCTTCATGATGATCCAAAATATCCCTTCTCAGATTCCCCAAAAACAGTGCTACCAAGCTGATCCATGAAAGGTATCATGTAACTCTGTGAGATGAATTAACACATCATAAAGCAGTTTCTCAGAGGATTTCTTTATAGTTTTTATATGAGGATATTTTCTTTGTCACCATAAGCTTCAATATGCTCTGAAATATGTTATTGTAGATTCCCAGAATACACTGTTAGCAAACTGCTCCACGAAAAGTACAGTGTAACTTTGTGCCTTGAATTCAAACATCACAAAGCGAATTCTCAGAGAGTTTCTTTCTAGTTTTTCTATGAGGATATTTCCTTTTCCACGATAGGCCTCAATGCACTCCCAAATATATCTTTGCAGATTCCACAAAAGAGTGTTAGCAAATTGAACTATGAATAGTAAGGTGTAACTCTGTGAGATAAACTCACACATACAAAGAACTTTCTCAGAAAGCTTCTGTCTAGCTTTTATCACAGGATAATTTTTTTTTCACCATAGGCCTCAAAGCGATCCCTAATATCCCTTTGCAAATTCCATGAAAACAGTGTTAGCAAACTTTTCCATGAAAAGAAAGGTGTAACTCTTTGAGATGAATTCACACATCACAAGGAACTTTCTCAGACAGCTTCTTTCTAGTTGTTATCTGAGGATACTCCCTTTTTCACCATAGGCTTCAATGCA
>NW_016874796.1:0-952 GCF_001698545.2 Rhinopithecus bieti
AGTGCAGTGTAACTCTGTGAGATGAATTCACACATCACAAAGCAGGTTCTCAGAAAGCTTCTTTCTAGCTTTTATCTGAGGATATTTCCTTTTTCATGATAGGCTTCAATGTGTTACCAAATATCCCTTTGCAGATTCCACGAAAACAGTGTTACCAAAGGGCTCCAAGAAAAAATTGTGTAACTCTGTGACATGAATTAACACATCACAAAGCAGTTTTGAAGAAAGGTTCTTCCTATTTTTTATATGAGGATATTTCCTTTTCCATCGTTGTCTTCAATGTGCTCTAAATATCCCATCTCAGGCACCACAAAAACCTTGATGTCAAAGTGCTTCCTCAACAGAAATGCTACCTCTATGAGATGAATGCAAACATCACAAAGGAGTTTCTCCAAAAGCTTCTCTCCTGTTATTACCTGAAGAAATTTCTTTTTTCATTTAGGCCTCTATGCATTCCCAAATATCCCTCTGCAGATTTCACAAAAACAGTGCTAACAAACTGCACCACGAAAAAAATGATGTAACTCTGTGAGATAAACTGACCCATCACAAAGCAGTTTCTCAGGAAACGTCTTTCTAGTTTTTATCTGAGGATATTTCTTTTTCCACCCTAGGCCACAATGGGCTCCCAAATATCCCTTCTCAGACATCACCCAAACAGTGATACCAAAGTGTTCCCTCAACAGAAATGGTTAGCTCTATGAGATGAATGCACACATCACAAAGGAGTTTCTCATAAAGCTTCTCTCCTATGTTTAACTGAACATATTTCCTTTTTCACCATTGGACTCTATGTGCTCCCAAATATCCCTTTGTAGATTACACAAAAACCGTGTTACCAAACTGTTCAATGAAAACTAAATTGAAACTCTGTGAGATGAATTCACCCATCACAAAGCAATTCCTCAGAAGCTTCTTTCTAGTTTAAATCTGATGATATTTCCTTTTCACC
>NW_016874797.1:0-1055 GCF_001698545.2 Rhinopithecus bieti
AGACAGAATCTTGCTCTGTCGCCCAGGCTGGAGTGCAGTGGCGAGATCTCCACTCACTGCAAGCTCTGCCTCCCGGATTCACACCATTCTCCTGCCTCAGCCTCCCGAACAGCTGGGACTACAGGCGCCCGCCATCACACCTAGCTAATTTTTTGTATTTTTGGTAGAGACGGGGTTTCACCATGTTAGCCAGGATAGTCTCGATCTCCTGACTTCATGATCCGCCCGCTTGGGCCTCCCAAAGTGCTGGGATTACAGGCATGAGCCACTGCACCTGGCTTTTTTTTTTCTTTTTTTGAGACAAGGGTTTCCCCATGTTGTCCAGGCTGGTCTCGAACCCCTGACCTCAAGTGACCCACCCACCTGGGCCTCCCAAAGTGCTGGAATTACAGGTGTGAGTCACTGTGCCCGGCCTTATTTTCTCACAATTCTGCAGGCAGGAAGTCCAAGATCAAGGTGCCAGCGGTGTCGGTTTCTCCTGAGGCCTCTCTCCATGGCTTGCAGATGGACGGCCGCTTTCTCACCGCATCCTCCCAGTCTGACCTTTCCTCTGTGCACATGCATTCTTGGTGATTTTTTTTTTTTTTTTTTTTTTTTGATACAATGTCTCACTCTGTTCCCCAGCCTGGAGTGCAGTGGCAGAATCAGTTCACTTCAGCCTTGAACTCCCGGGTTCACGTGATCCTCCTGCCTCAGCCTCCTGAATAGCTGGGACCACAGGCTTGCATTAATATGCCCAGCTAATTTGCTTATTTTATTTTATATTTTATTTTATTTTTGTAAAGATGCGGTCTTACTATCTTGCCCAAGCTGGTCTCCAACTCCTGGGCTCAAGCGATCCTCTCACCTCAGCCTCCCTAAGTCCTGGGATTACTCTGGCGCCTGGTGCTCTTCCTCTTCTCATAAAGACCCCAGTCCTGTTGAATTAGGATCCCACTCTCATGACCTCAGTTATCCTGAATGACTCTCTTTTTTATTTTTATTTTTTTAGATTTTATTTATTTATTTTTTTATTATACTTTATGTTCTAGGGTACATGTGCACAACGTGCAGGT
>NW_016874798.1:0-872 GCF_001698545.2 Rhinopithecus bieti
TGGGAGCACATTGAGGACTATAGTGAAAAGAAAATGTCCTCAGATAAAACTAGAAAAAACGTTTCTGAGAAACTCCTTTGTGACGTGTGAATTCATATTACAGAGCTACACTGTTCTTTTCATAGAGAAGTTTGCTAACATTGTTTTCATGGAATCTGCAATAAGATATTTAAGAGCACATTGAAGGCCATGATGACAAAGAAAATATCCTCAGATGAAACCCAAAAAGAAATTCTCTGAGAAACTGATTTGTGATGAATGAATCCATCTCACAGAGTTACACTATTGTGTTCATTGAGCAGTTTGCTAACACAGTTTTCTTGGAATCTTCAATGGTATATTACGTACCACATTGAAGTTATTGATGACAAAGGAAATACCATCATTTTAAAAACTAGGAAGAAACTTTCTGAGAAATCGATTTGTGATGTGTTAGTTCATCTAACAGGGTTACATGATCCTTTTCATGGATCAGTTTGGTAGCACTGTTTTTGGGTAATCTGAGAAGGAATTTTTTGGATCCCATTGAAGCCTATGGTGACAAAGGA
Source organism: Rhinopithecus bieti (assembly GCF_001698545.2). Lineage (NCBI taxonomy): Eukaryota > Metazoa > Chordata > Mammalia > Primates > Cercopithecidae > Rhinopithecus > Rhinopithecus bieti. The sequence continues at coordinate 549 of NW_016874798.1, forward strand.
AATATCCTCAGTTAAAACTAGAAAGAAGTTTCCTGAAAAGCTCCTTCTGATGTGTTAGTTCATCTCAAAGAGTTACATGTTTCTTTTTATATAATAGTGTGCTAACACTGTTTATTTGGGTTCTGCAAAGGGATATTTGGGAGCTCATTGAGGCCTAAGGTGAAAAGGAAATATCCTCATAGAAAACTAGAAAGAAACTTTCTGAGAAACTGTTTGGTGATATGTGAATTCATCTCACAGAGTTACACTGTTTTTTTCATTGAGCAGTTTGTGAACACTCTTTTCTTGGAATCTGCAATGGGATATTTCAGAGCGCATTGAAGC
>NW_016874799.1:0-606 GCF_001698545.2 Rhinopithecus bieti
ACCGCGCCCGGCCGAAATCTTCACAATGCGTGTTCAGAGATTGCAGTAAAGACAGGCACAAGAAATTATAAAAGTGTTAATCTTGGGAACTGATAAATGTTCATGAAATCTTCACAATTTATGTTCTTCTGGCTCGGCTCTAGCCGGTCCCTCCGTTTGGGGTCCCTGACTTCCCGCAACATATACCTACGTAACAAACCTGCATATTGTGCACATGTACCCCAGAACTTAAAGTATAATAAAAAAAAAAATACTGCTATATTGCTTTCCAAAAGGTTGTATCAACTTCTACTTCCTCTAAGAGTATGTGAGCTTACTTACTTCTTCACATCCTTGCCAGCACTGGATACTATAAAAAGTTTAAATCGGCCAGGCATGGTGGTTCACGCCTGTAATCCTGGCACTTTCAGAGGCCGAGGCAGGTGGGTCACATGAGGTCAGGAGCTCAAGACCAGCCTGGCCAACATGGTGAAACCCTGTCTCTACTAATAATACAAAAATTAGCTGGGTGTGGTGGCAGGCGCCTGTAATCCTGGCTACTCAGGAGGCTGAGGCAGGAGAATCACTTGAGCCTGGGAGGTGGAGGTTGCAGTGAGCTGAGATCGT
>NW_016874800.1:0-878 GCF_001698545.2 Rhinopithecus bieti
AAAAAAAAAAAAATACAAAAAATTAACCGGGCGAGGTGGCGGGCGCCTACAGTTCCAGCTACTGGGGAGGCTAAGGCAGGAGAATGGCCTGAACTCGGGAGGCGGAGCTTGCAGTGAGCCGAGATCGCGCCACTGCACTCCAGCCTGGGCAACAGAATGAGACTCCGTCTCAAACAAACAAAAACAAACAAACAAACAAACAAACAAACAGACACGTGTCTAGTTTTATTCTTTTTCATATGAATATACATTTTCCAGCACCATTTATTGAAGAGATTATTTTTTCCCTAATGTATGTTCTTGGTACCTTTATCAAAAATGAGTTCGCTGTACATTTGTGGATTTGTTTCTGGGTTTTCTATTATGTTCCATTAGTTTAAGTATCTGCTTTTATGCCAGTATTATGCTATTTTGGTTACTGTTAATATAACTTCACAGTATAATTTGAAGTCGGGCGATGTGATTTTTCCAGTTTTCTTCTTTTTGTTCAGGATGTCTTTGGCTATTCTGGGCCTTAAATTCCTATAAATTTCAGGGTTCTATTTCTCTTTAGAATGTCATTGTTATGTTGGAAGAGATTGCATTGAATCTGTGGATTTCCTTGAGGAGTATGGACATTTTTAACAATCTTAACTCTTCCAATCCATGAACATAAAATATTTTTCCTATTTTTTTGTGTCCTCTTCAACTCTGTGTCTCAATGTTTTACAGTTTACCTTGTAGAAATCTTTCACTTCTTTAAGTAAATGTCCGGGTATTTTGTTTATAGGATTGTAAAGGCAATTGCGTTCTTGATTTCTCCTTCAGATTGTTCCTGCTGACATATAGAAATATTACTGATTTTTGCATGATGATTTTATATTTTGTATCCTGAAACT
>NW_016874801.1:0-878 GCF_001698545.2 Rhinopithecus bieti
AATAGTTAATGCAACAAAAACCTATCATAGATCTGTGACTTTAGTCTCATGCATCTGCTGTGATAACTCCAAGTGTAGAGGATGCTCTTGGTGCCCTGTCCAGGTCCCCTGTACTGGGCCTGTGCACTGCCTCTTCCCTGCTGTGGTGTTGGCTGCTATGAGCTCACTCCCTACCCCTCTCAGGCTGGTTCCCATTCTGCCCTTGGTTGTGGGAAGCTGTCCCCCAGTGGTTGGGAGGTTATACCCGCCTTATTGGCCAACGACTGAGGGATGCTGAGGTTGTAACAGCTCAGCCTTCTTGCCTCTGGGTGGAAGGATCTATCTCTATGGTATCAGCCATGCTCCAGAGCTCTCTGCGGGATCAGGCTGAGGCCCACCTCCTCCTGAAACTTTGTCTTTGCAGAGCATCTTCCTTTGCCCTCTTCTGTTTCCCTCCCTCCCCTCTAGATTTCTCCTGACAGCATGCCCTGCATAACTCACTTGCAACACATCTCAGGCTTTGCTTGTAGGGAAGTGGTCTCTGAGAGTTCCTATGGCCTGTCCCTGTCTTCCTAGTATTAATATATCGTGATTTGTCTTGCAAGATATTATATGGAAGTTCATCTTAGCAAAGATATGGAATTCATTGTCCACAGTGTTGCTTAACACAAACAAACAGAAAATCGTTAATGTTTTTCTCCATTTGTGCAGCTAAAAGCTGCACACACCTAGTTGCGCTTGACCCTGACTCTACAGAGTCTTTTCCTCCCAAGAACAAGTTTCTGCATTAAGAGTGATTTAGGGCCGGGCGCGATGGCTCAAGCCTGTAATCCCAGCACTTTGGGAGGCCGAGACGGGCGAGTCATGAGGTCAGGAAATAGAGACCATCCTGGCTAACC
>NW_016874802.1:0-984 GCF_001698545.2 Rhinopithecus bieti
TGTGTCTGCAGTGTATGGCTTGTGTGTGTGTGGTATATGGGTGTGTGAGTGTATATAGGTGTATGGTTGGTGTGAGGGTGTGTGGTACATAGTTTGTGAGTGTGAGTGTGTGGTGTATGAGTTGTGTGTGAGTGTGTGGTATATAGTTTGTGAATGTCAGTGTGTGGTGTATGGGTCGTGTGTAGGTGTGTGGTGTATAGGTTGAGTGGGACTGTGTGGGATGTGACTGGATAAGTTTGTGAGTGTGAGTGTGTGGTTGTGGGTGTCTGTGTGTCTCTGCGTTTGTGTGGATAGGAGGTATGTGGGTGTGAGTGTGTGTGCGAGGTGTGGTTGTGGGTGTGGGGATACACTGTGTGTCCTCCCTGGGGGTGGCCCCTGAAAGTCGGGGCCTGAGCCGGGATGTCTCTGCGACTCTTCATGTCTCCCTCTGCCTCCATCTCTCTGCTTTGTGTCTGTCTCTGTCATCCCTCTCTCTGCCCCATCTGCCTCTGGGTCCTAGAATCTGTCCAAGTCTGGGGCCGCCTCCTGGAAAGCCCCCCAAGTGTTCATCAAGGGATGAATGGAGGAACAAAAGGCAGTGCACACAGACGAGGAGGCTGAGTCACCAGAGCCTGCACCCTAGTCCTTCCCTGACTCCCCGGGTCAGGGCTCCAGGCCCCAAGCGCCGCCCGGCTCCCTCCTGGCTGGGGCCTGTATGGGGCTGGGAGTCTGGAGGCTCAGCCCTGCGGGGGAGGTGTGATCAAACCCGCCTGCACTGGGAGTCCCGCACAGGCCGTCTTCAACACTCAGACACACACGGACATGCACAGAGACGCACGCACACAGACACACACAGACACACACGGACATGCACAGAGACACACACACACACACAGACATGCACAGAGACACACACACACACACAGACATGCACAGAGACACACACACACAGACACACACAGACATGCACAGACATGCACAGAGACACACACAGACACACACGTT
>NW_016874803.1:0-984 GCF_001698545.2 Rhinopithecus bieti
TCAGACATGTTGGCAGGCACTTGTACTCCTAGCTACTTGGGAGCCTGAGGCAAGATAATCACTGGAATCCAGAATGCAGAGGCTGTAGTGAGCTGAGATCATGCCATTGCACTCCAGCTTGGCTAACAGACCAAGACTCCATTTCAAACATAAAAAAAAAAAAAAAGAAATCCAGGCCTGGTGATGTGCACTTGTAATTCCAGTTGCTTGGGTGACTGAGGCATGAGAATAACTTGAACATGGGAGACAAAGGTTGCAATGAGTTGAGATTGAGAGATTGAATTCCAGCTAGAGCAACAGAGTGAGATATGGTCCCACCTGGCACCCAAAAAAATAAATAAAATATAAAAGACTGAAATAACTGATATATGTGATCTGGTGGCTATCTATGGAAATATATGCACCTCAAAACACACACACACACACACAATACACACACACACACACACACATATATCTTTAGTGTTCTGTCATATACCTTTACAAGGGAACAAGAATAATTGGAAATAAAGAAGCCATGGAGACAAGTAAAGAAGAGAAGAAGAGAAAACAGAATAAATCCAAATAAATCTGAAAATACGATATAATCAAGATGGGATCAGAAATTAGTGAGATAGAGAAAAAATAGTTGATCTAATTACCGAAATGAAAACTAGTTTATTGAAAAGCATTATAATATAAACAAACTTCTAACAAGACTGACCAAGGAAGGGAGACAAATTGTGAAAACTAACAGTCTTTAAGGAAAAAAAGAAAAATCACTTTTAAAACAACAAATAAATCAAAATATAAGAAATACAAAATAATATTTTAAAAGTATAAACGCTGATATTAAAAAACTAAATTGAAATAGTTAATGAAAAGGAAATAAACTAAAACTATTAGTAGTATTGAAAGAGTAAGTAAAAATCTCCCACACAAAAACTCGCCACCACAGATAATTTTCACAAAATTTTCAATAATCTTTTGCATTGAAGTTTTCTC
>NW_016874804.1:0-603 GCF_001698545.2 Rhinopithecus bieti
TTCCATACACACACTGTTAATCGTTCATTTTGTCAGTCAAGAGAAATGAATAGAAATCTGCCTGAAAGAAGTTATTGAATCATTAAGAGTTACTATGAAAACAATTGATAGAGTTTTTAAACTTGTGAAATTGATCCTAATATAACTTGTAATCTAATGCAGAACCCTTGATTAGAATTTCAGGAATCCGTTGGCACTGATTGAAAATGTTTTTATTTATTTGTTTATCTATCTATCTATCTATCTGTCTATTTTGAGACGAATTCTCACTCTGTTGCCCAGACTAGGTGCGTTGGTGTGATCTCAGCTCACTGCAAGCCACACCTCCTGGATTCATGTCATTCTCTGGCCTCAACCTCCTCCCAAACTCCTCATCCACCCACTTCGGTCTCCCAAAAATCCTGGGATTCAAGGATTGAAAATGTTGATTCACTTTTAGATTATGAAAATTTATACATAGCAAAATTATTACTCTTTATATGAAAATATCAGACTACGTAAATAATACTTTCAAAATTCCTGAAGCTACCAGAATGAGGAATGTAAAATTAGGGTTGAGACACTGCCTCTTCTAGAACACTGGACTCTGAGGCACCAGCACTG
>NW_016874805.1:0-879 GCF_001698545.2 Rhinopithecus bieti
GGCGGGTGCAGCAAACCACCATGGCACATGTACACCTATGTAACAAACCTGCATGTTCTGCACAAGTATTCCAGAACTTAAAGTATAATTAAAAAAAAAAAATTAAAGCCTTTGCTATCACTTTTTGGAATTCAGTTCACCAGCAAACAGGAAACTTACAGAAAGTCGCCATTTTGGATTCTTAGCATTCTTTGTGAAGATATTGCAAGAAATGTTATGAAACGGACAGTGTGTGCTAAGTTCTATTTGTACATTCATACTCTATGTATAAAATAAAGATTCATACATGTAATAAAACATTGACATAAGAAGAAAAAGTCAAATGAATAAAGCAGTTGGATTTCTGCCATTTAAATTCTGCAAATTTAAAGATACCACAACATATATTCTATATTTTGGAGAATTATGGTTTAGACCCAAACTGCATCCCTATGAATTCACATAATATTTATTTTAGTAGATAAATCACAGATGGACAGAGAGAGCTTATTGAGTCATACACTGTCAAAATGAGACACTTTATTGGAAATACAAGCACGGATGCTGGTTTGTAATTCATCATGACTAATTATGGAAAAGAGAAAGTGATATTGATTTTGATCCATTTGCTGGTACAGGTGGCCTCCTGATAGCATCTGCTCATTTTAATGCACATGTGTATGAGACAGGCATCAACTATAACAGTTCATGGCTCAGGAAAGGCAGGTAAGAAAACCCAGAAATGGAGAGGACCATATGAAAACATCAAGGCAAATCTTTGTCAGTATGGTTTAGAGAAGGTAATACTTTCTCTAATACATTTCAACAAATATGGTTGACCATACTAAATTTCCTGGTTTCAGATACATCTAAACTTTCCTGGAGAATGGCACATATTTT
>NW_016874806.1:0-606 GCF_001698545.2 Rhinopithecus bieti
GAAGGGAGGGGGGAGGAAGAGGGGGGAGGGGGGAGGAAGGAAGGAAGGAAGGAAGGAAAGAAGGGAGGGAGGGAAAGGGAGGGAGGCAGGAAGAGAGGGAGGGAGGGAAAATCTAACCAGGACTAAACTTAGAAAGATTGGAAGCCAGGTGTAGTGGCTCATGCCTGTAATTCCAGCACCTTGGGAGGCCAAGGCAGGCGGATCACCTGAGGTCGGGAGTTCAAGACCAGCATGACCAACACGGGGAAACTGTCGTCTCCACTAAAAATACAAAATTAGGCCAGGCACAGTGGCTCATGCCTGTTGGCTCATGCCTGTAATCCCAGCACTTTGGGAGGCCGAGGCGGGTGGGTCGCCTGAGGTCGGGAGTTTGAGACCAGCCTGACCAACAAGAAGAAAACCTGTCTCTTCTAAAAAAATACAAAAAATTAGCCGGGCATGGTGGTGCATGCCTGTAATCCCAGCTACTCGGGATGATGGGGCAGGAGAATCGCTTGAACCTGGGAGCCGGAGGTTGCGGTGAGCCGAGATCACGCCATTGCACTCCAGCCTGGGCAACAAAGGCGAAACTCTGTCAAAAAAAAAAAGGAAGGAGGTAAGGGAGGG
>NW_016874807.1:0-1065 GCF_001698545.2 Rhinopithecus bieti
AAAAAAAAAAGTCATAGTTTCCAGATTTTCACCTTTCTCTTCTGTTGTGCCCTAATTTACTACTGTTCTTTTCTATATTCTCAATATGTCCAGCTTAGCTTGAACCAGACACTGACCACCCTTACTCAGACATGGTGCTTTGGGGAATGCCCTCTCCAACTCTTGGTAACCACATAGTAGCAGTAATTCACTGAGTTCCTAGTTAAAAACCTTAACTTGCATTTTTTTTCAAGCATACACCTTTCTGCTTTATGGCACCTTTCTGCAAATTAGGAAGAGGTGCCGTCTTTGCATAGACACAGTCCTTACTCAAGCCCTCAGCCAGGAACCTGTATGCAGCATGCAAACTGTTAAAGCCCACCAGTGGGATTTTACAATCTGCCCACCCCTCCTGTGTTTGTGTTTCTAATTTTCTGGAACTGAGGGTAACCTTTATATATCTCCCTTTTACTTTTTATCCTGTTAGATTTGGTCCATTGTTCCATCCTGTCAAGTTATTTTGGGTTCCAACATATTTGCCCTCCCACCCAGCTGCAGAGTCATCAAGAGACCATCTTAATCTGGCAGCTCAGTGGCCCTATCAAAAGGAAGTGAGATCTGGCAAGGGAGCTATTATTCATCTCATTCTGACTTTAGTGATGGCCTCTTCCCTCTCTATTCATCTCGTTCTGACTTTATTGATGGCCTCTTCCCATGATGGCCTCATCATGACAATATATTTCAGAGTTTTTCAGCATCAATATCAAATTTTCTGTTTTGTGGACTGAAGAGTCTAAACTTCTTCCCATTTCTGAAAACTAGGACATTTTCTGATCTCCATCCAGTCTCAGGACGCATCTCCTGTGCTCCACAATTCTGTAACCATTACTGACAGCCATTTTCAATTGAAATCACACAGAGCCAAGGGCAGAGGTCTCATGAAATTTCTTTTGAAGTAGTTTAACTGTGGATTTTTACAGATAAATGGAAAAAATTCTATAATACAGTTTTTTTTTTTTTTTACTTTTGTTTTACTGCAGTTTAGAAGTTTCTTTATTCGCCTTTTCCCAGGAAGGGCAAATTGCT
>NW_016874808.1:0-1658 GCF_001698545.2 Rhinopithecus bieti
AGGACACGAAAATCAAGAGCAGTAACTGAAAAAAAAGGAGGAAAAAGGGTTATGAATAGCAATAAAACATCAGTGCAAATAAATATATATATGTATGTAAATGAAGTTAAGGATTCGGAAAAGACATAATTATGAGAATAAAGATTACATAATTGTTTCAGTTACCCTTCAGTTTGAATCTTAGCTTTCTAAAAGCCAAAGAGAAATGGAAACAAACATTTTATAGTCAGTAAAAAGACAGGAGTGCAGATACCTTAAGGAAAGCAAGTAATAAACCTATTGCAAAGATCTCAAATAATATTACCACAGTACATATAATATGTTTACAATGAGGAGTATATTGAATAATATCATAAAAACTGTTGGTGTCCAACCATATGCTATTGCAAGCAAGTGATAATGACGTGCATTTTGAAATCATCAAGCTCAAATGATCCTGACCATGCTGTACAGTTTATAATTTCAGATATCTAGGTAATCAATCTTTCATGTGCTAAACTAGATCCACATTTTTATGAGAAAAAATAAAAGGGTTGCTCTGTCTGAAGGCACGTCTTCATCCAAACCCATACAGCTTTGGGATTAGCGCTCCTTGGACTCAATTCTGAGTGCGATGTCTCCCATCATTCACACATTATGGTCTCACTCAACAGCTAAGAGTACTTTAAATCCAGATTATCATTAGAGAATACTATTAAAAACTGTCTTCTATCTAGCTTCTTAAAAGCATTTAAAAAAATGTAGATATGGTGTTAACAGATACGTTTTTCAAGTAGTATACCCTTTTATCTAAAGAGAACTGTACTTTTTTTCACACCAAAACACAATTTCCTAAAATAATATGATCCAAAACAGTATTACAGTTGATATGGTTTGGCTCTGTCCCCACCCAAGTCTCATGTTGAATTGTTGCTCCCATAATCCTCATGCATAGGGCGAGGGACCCGGTAAGGGGTAATTGAGTCATGGGGCAGGTATTTCCCATGCTGTTCTTGAAATAGTGAATAAGTCTCACTAGAGCTGATGGTTTTATAAATGGGAATTTCCCGGCCCACACTCTCTTGCCTGCCACCATGCAAGACATGTCTTTGCTCCTTATTCTCCTTCCACTGTGGTTGTGAGGCCTTCCCAGACATGTGGAATTGTGCGTCAGTTAAACCTCTTTCCTTTATAGATTACCCAGTCTTAGATACCTCTTTATTAGCAATGTGAGCACAAACTAATAAAATAGTAAATTTTATGTCGTCAAAATCATATTAAAATAATGTAAAATGTATTCCTGATTTGGACACCAACAGTTTTTATGACATTATTCAATATACTCCTCATTGTAAACATATTATATGTACTGTGGTAATATTATTTGAGATCTTTGCAATAGGTTTATTACTTGCTTTCCTTGAGGTATCTGCACTCCTGTCTTTTTACTGACTATAAAATGTTTGTTTCCATTTCTCTTTGGCTTTTAGAAAGCTAAGATTCAAACTGAAGGGTAACTGAAACAATTATGTAATATTTATTCTCATAATTATATCTTTCCCTAATCCTTAACTTCATTTACATACATATATATTTGTTTGCACTGATGTTTTATTGCTATTCATAACCCTTTTTCCTCCTTTTTTTTTTTCAGTTACTGCTCTTGATTTTAGTGTACC
>NW_016874809.1:0-1131 GCF_001698545.2 Rhinopithecus bieti
CTTCTAAGCCTTGCTTTCAAGATTGTTAGGTGGGAATAGAATTATGTTAGCCTAGAGCTAATTAATCCCTACCACAGAGGCAAGAGTTTTCTGAGGATTCTACCCAACTCTCCACAAATCATGAACTTTCTTATTCTTTCAGATAGAAACAGGTCATATGTAACAACCAGATACTATTTCCACAATATTTTGGATGACTCTTTTCATGGGTAGAAAACTTGGGTAGTTTTCCTAGAAGCATTTGCTGCCCAAAGAGTTATCCAAGAGAGACTTCTGCAAACCTCCAGAGAGTCTCTGCAAGGCTTTCATCCCTGATACTGTGTCCTGTAAATTCTAGCTGCCTTTTTCTCCTTGAATTCTCAGCTCCATTTACTCAATTCACATAATTTGCTGGACTCCGCCTCTATTCTTCCCACCTACATCATGATTTGTAAAGTCTCTGAAGGCAGCAAGATAGGATAATTGTAGGATTCACCTTGTTTGTTTCATTTCTTTGTGGGATCACTCATTTCTTAATTGATGACCAATGGCTTGAAAACTATTGTTCCATATACTTTGTTCAATGATTGGTTATTTTAGGCAGGAGGGTAAATATGACTCTGGTTACTTAATTTTGGCTGGATGTGGATGTCTCATTTGATTTTGTTTACTTTCAGTAGTACTTTTAAAAACATTTTCTGGTTTCCAACAGTTACCCAATAGTTTCCAACTGTTACAGTTACAGAAACTGGTGATATTGTGTCCGGAATTGGTTCCTTCCAGTGGAAAACAACACTCTTCTCCAAGAGTGTAAAAACAACACTCTTCTCCAAGAAGGTGCAGAGTCCTCCTTTCTCAGCAGTGAGGAGGTCTAGGCCTTGGTGGTTTTGGAGAGTCACTGCTGCCAAAGAGTCTATTTGGGATTGTAGAGTAAGGATAGATTTCATTATTTCTTGCAAACTGTCTGAGAAATCCTTTGAGAGTGTGTGGTAGTAGGATAATACATGTTACACTGTTAACTTTTAGCAAAGTTTACTTTTGTTGAAAACCTTGTAAGTTTGGGATTTTAATTTTCTTTGCTATTAACAAAACCTCTTTCAGTCCATATTAACTAAGAATTGGTATAGATGGCTCCTTCCTGATTCTGAAAGT
>NW_016874811.1:0-986 GCF_001698545.2 Rhinopithecus bieti
ATACTGGCATGTGTTCATGATGAAAAAGTTTAAAATAATTTGTTTTAATATATACCACTTGCATATGTTCAGTAATCTTCAGAACAAAATTGCCTGTAGAATTGTTTGTAATTACTAGGAAACCTGTAGTAAAATAATGACTTTCCACGACAATTAGATAAAAGTTCTTTATGCTGATTAACTATTGTAAAGTAAGAACTACCTAAGGAATTTTTATTTTTTTTATTTTTTTTGAGACTGAGTCTCACTCTGTCGGCCAGGCTGGAGTGCAGTGGCATGATCTTGGTTCATCGCAGCCTCTGCCTCCTTGGTTCAAGTGATTTTCATTCCTCGGCCTGCCGAGTAGCTGGGATTACAGGTATGCACCACCACACCCAGCTAATTTTTGCATTTCTATTAGAGACGGGGTTTCACCATGTTGGCCAGCCTGGTCTCGAACTCCTGGCTTCAGATGATCCATCCGCCTTAGCCTCCCAAAATGCTAGGATTACAGGCATGAGCCACCATGCCTGGCCTACGTAAGAGATTTTACATAAAAAGTTTTGTGCAGAATATCATTGCAAATCAAATTATAGTGTGGTATAGCATGTTTTCAAATTCCATTTAGTGTTTTGAAATAACAGAAGTTTGTATTTAGTAAACATTAGTATAAATATTTTTTGGATTAGAATGAACGTTTACTGTGCTACAATTGAATTTTTTTTTTTTTTTTTTTTTTGAGACGGAGTCTCACTCTGTTACCCAGGCTGGAGTGTAGTGGCCAGATCTCAGCTCACTGCAAGCTCCATCTCCCGGGTTCATGCCATTCTCCTGCCTCAGCCTCCCGAGTAGCTGGGACTACATGCGCTCGCCACCTCGCCCGGATAATTTTTTTTTGTATTTTTAGTAGAGACGGAGTTTCACCGTGTTAACCAGGATGGTCTCGATCGCCTGACATCGTGATCTGCCTGCCTCGGCCTCCCAAAGTGCTGGAATTACAGGGTGTG
>NW_016874812.1:0-1655 GCF_001698545.2 Rhinopithecus bieti
AAAAAAAAAAATCTCCATTTTAATTTTGAATATTGTAACTGTTGATAGGTGATCCTTGTAAACAAAACCACTTGGAGGTTTTCAATAATTTTTAAGCCCATAAAGGGGTCTTGAGGTCAAAATCATGGCGAACTGCTGCTCTGCAGTTATCTGGTATCATTGACTTCTACGGAGCTCAGCCTTTCTCTACCTGCAAAAACATCCCAAAACTCTTACCTCTCTCAGATAGCCAAACAACAAGATTTGTGGCTGAAAGCTTTAGGATCAGAAGGTACAACCGTGTTTGCCTACACTACTTTCCCTGGCCAGTGTGGGCTTCAGGCTCTTGTTGATGTACCTGATCTCATGGTAGACCCCAGCTCTCCCTATCTACCAATGAATTTGTCCTCCCCATCTGGAGTTTTGCAAACCTTGGGTGTTTTCCTGTTGTCTGCTGAACACTGCGGTCCTTGCCAGGTGATTTCAACTGATAGAGACCTTTCCAATCATGGGTAAAGAGAGAACAACCTGGTTTTGGTACAGAGGTACCTGGGGAGGGAGTCATGAACCCCTGTGGTCCTAATTTGTTTGGACCTGTCTACTCTTTTCTTCCTTAGACATCACTGGGTCTTCTAAGTACTTAATCTGTCTCCAGGGTGCAGGCTTTGGAGGTAGGTTAAGATATACATTTTTTTGAATGAGTATTATTCATCCCTTATCCACATTCCATCTATTTTCTGACCTGGAATATCTGCCAAATAAATCTTCAATTCAGACCCACCTTACTGATCTAATATCCCTACATAATGTTGAGGCAGGAGAACAGGGAATTAGGGAAATCCAGGGTTAAGGCATAAGCAAGAGAACAGCAGGTGCAGCCAGTTCACAAAAGCAAGAGATCAGCAGGTGCAGCCAGTTCTAGGCAAGAATGGGCAGCATACAGCCCACATCCTCACCCCTGTGACAAGAAGATAGAGGTTTCCACTTCAGTCTCTGATTGGCCAAGGGTCAAGTCTTCACTTCAGCCTCTGATTGGTTCTGGGCCAATCCTTCATAGGGTGTAACCAATTGGAGGCCTCTAAAGGTAATCTAGGGGTGTTACCAAATTCTTTTAGCCTAATAAAACACTAAAGGAGCTTGTAATTGGCAAGGTCATGAGTCACTTGCTTGAGCCTGCTCCTACTCTGTGAAGTGTACTTTCATTTCAATGAATCTATACTTTCCTTACTCCATTCTTTTGTTTCTTTGTCTTTCGTTGCCTTGTTATTTTGTTGCTTTGTGTGTTTTGTTCAATTCTTTGTTGAACATGCCAAGAACCTGGACAACTCAGAGTCAACACCTTCCATCCGATAACAATGTGAGCTATTCACTTATGAACTCATTGGAAAATTATTTGCTGTTTAGTTTAGTTTGGTTTGTGGCTGGTGAAATAAGCCTTTTTTGGTTGATAAAATTCAGAATGGTCATTCTTTCTTAATTGTGATTTTCTTCCCCGTCATTTAATTACGAAAATGTCCAAGTATAAAATTGGAAAAAAGTTTATAGTGAACACATTTTCCACAGCCTACTTTCTACCATTGTTCTATTTGATCTATTCTTAATTTATTCATCTGTCCCTCTATCCAGCCATTAAATGTAATTTTAATTTAAATTTTACCAACTAACTCAACCAAAAT
>NW_016874813.1:0-535 GCF_001698545.2 Rhinopithecus bieti
GGTATTTCTGGTTCTAGATCTTTGAGGAATTGCCACACTGTCTTCCACAATGGTTGAACTAATTTACACTCCCAACAACAGTGTAAAAGCATTCCTATTTCTCCACACCCTCGCCAGCATCTATTATTCCCTGACTTTTTAAATGATCTCCATTCTAACTGGTGTGAGACAGTGTCTCATTATGGTTTTGACTTGCATTTCTCTAATGATCAGTGATGATGAGCTTTTTTTCATATACTTGTCAGCCACATTAGTATCTTCTTTTGAGAAGTATCTATTCATATCCTTTGCCCACTTTTTGATTTTTTTTTCCTTGTAAATTTGTTTAAGTTCCTTGCAGATTCTAGATATTAGACCTTTGTCAAATGGGTAGCTTGTGAAAATTTTCTCCCATTCTGTGGGTTGCCTGTTCAACTCTGATAATAGTTTATTTTGCTATGCAGAAGCTCTTTAGTTTGATTAAATCTGATTTGTCAGTGCTTTTTTTGCAATTGCTTTTGGTGTTTTAGTCATGAAGTCTTTGCCCATGCCTATG
>NW_016874814.1:0-984 GCF_001698545.2 Rhinopithecus bieti
AGCCCCCCCGACGGGCTCCACCCCAGGCATCCCAGCCCCCCCCGACGGGCTCCACTGCAGGCATCCCAGCTCCCCCTGATGGGGCTCCACTGCAGGCGTCCCAGCTCCCCCTGATGGGGCTCCACTGCAGGCGTTCCAGCTCCCACACTGGGAGGTCTGTGGGACATGAGGGCCAGCACAGTCGTGATTTCTGTTCAACTGCATGAGAACTTAAAAAAAAAAAAGCAGCTCCCAAGCTCTGCATTTGCCAGGCTGAGGTTCTGGAAAGCAAGCTCTGTTATCATCTCTGTGTTCTTTCCGAAGCATCTGGCACAACCGGTTATGTGTTTGTTTTGCCTTGTTAATTCTGGAAGTTCTTAGCTGTCATTTTCCACACGAGAGGAGCAGGTTTCAGACCCAGGTGCACATGTTGGTCCTGGGTTGAGGGTGCCAGGCGCTTACTTGCCCTGGGAGAAGCACCTGAGCCTCTGGCTGCCGTGACTGAGCATTTGGGCCACCCTGGGAGCCTAGCCCTGTGCTGTGTCTCTCCTGCCTGGTGAGCAGCAGTGAGGTGAGGGTGCATCCAGCTGAGGTGCAGAGCCCGCGTTTGCAGCAGGGTTTCTCCTGCCGCCCCGATGAGACACAGACTAGCAAGGACTGTCTGTCGCAGCTGGGATTTGTCACTCTGCCGCCCTCTGTTAAGAGTGGAGAGGCCTAGGCCGGGCGCGGTGGCTCAAGCCTGTAATCCCAGCACTTTGGGAGGCCGAGACGGGCGGATCACGAGGTCAGGAGATCGAGACCATCCTGGCGAACACGGTGAAACCCCGTCTCTACTAAAAAATACAAAAAACTAGCCAGGCGAGGTGGCGGCTCCCGTAGTCCCAGCTACTCGGATGGCTGAGGCAGGAGAATGGTGTAAACCCGGGAGGCGGAGCTTGCAGTGAGCTGAGATCCGGCCACTGCACTCCAGCCTGGGTGACAGAGCGAGACTCCGTCGCAAAAAAA
>NW_016874815.1:0-1239 GCF_001698545.2 Rhinopithecus bieti
GAGACAAGGTCTTACTGTCACCCAGGCTGGAGTGCAGTGGTAGATCCTAGCTTACTACAACCTCCATCTCCTGGGCTCAAGTGATTCTCCCACCTCAGTCTCCCCAGTAATTGGGACCACAGGTGTGCGCCACCACACTTGGCTAATTATTATTATTATTATTTTTAGAGATGGGGGTCTTACTACGTTGCCCAGGCTGGTCTTGAACTCCTGGCCTCAAGCAATACTCCCACCTCAGCCTCCCACAGTGCTGGGATTACAGCTCTCTTTCTGAGAGATATCCTTGTCAGATTTTTCATGGGAAGCTTCTGTTTTCCACAGAGCTTTGGAGCAGCATTTACTGTACAAATTCCACAAAGGGGGAGAACTGTTAATGAACTATTCATATTCTTATTTCTGAATGATTACTTGTTTTTCTAGAAAACTCTGCATTTTGTTGCAAGTATTCTAACTTATTATCAGTTAACATATCTATTTATCTCCATGTATTCCAAAGAATTTGTGGAATTTACTTAATGCTTTTTTTTTTTAATTGCTCAGACAAAAATGGAAAATGATGGCCTAGGGGCTGTATCCCCTTAAGGATATGTTTTCTTTGGCCCATACCAAAAGTTTTTCTAAATCTGAATAAGCTGTCACATTTAAGCATCAAAATCTGGATTTGACTCTGTTCTGACAGGAAGACATCTGAGGCACAAACCTGCATCTAGTTTTGGCCACATCCCTTGTGTTCCATATACAGTAATACATAATAGTTGGCTTCAACGTCAAGTGTTTCTAAGACCCTCACGTGTAATCCACAAGAATCCCAAGTGCAGCATGCTTCTATTACCATTTCACAAAGGAGAAAGCTGAATGTGCAGAGAAGTCGCTGGCTCAAGAGTTCAAACTTATAAACACATGGCCTATCCATTTTCCTGTATTTGTAATTAGCTTTTATTTATTTATTTATTTGGCAACGGAGTTTCGCTTTTGTTGCCCAGGCTGGAGTGCAATGGTGCGATCTTGGCTGACTGCAACCTCTGCCTCCGGGTTCAAGTGATTCTCCTGCCTCAGCCTCCTGAGTAGCTGAGCTGGGATTACAGGCATGAGCCACCACGCCCAGCCTCGCTTTTATTTCTTCTTTCACCCAATTGTCTAGAGGTTTTCTTTTGTTTTCCAAGTAATTTTTACTAATTTAACATATTATGATCAGAAAACATATATGTACATGTATACCTATATGTACACATACATATA
>NW_016874816.1:0-534 GCF_001698545.2 Rhinopithecus bieti
AGGCACACACAGGCTGCCGCCCACTCAGACTTTATTCAAAGACCAGGGGGTACGGGTGCAGGAAGGGGAGGAGGGCCTGGCGGGAGGCCCAAGGGGCAAGAAGCATGGCCACCGAGGCTCAGCTTAACGGTATTTGGAGGTCAGCACGGTGCTCACAGAAGCCAGGAACTTGTCCAGGGAGGCGTGCACCGCAGGGGTGAACTCGGCGGGGAGGTGAGCGGCCAGAGTCACCAGCAGGCAGTGGCTCAGGAGCTGTGGAGAGAAGAGGGTCAGTGGGGTCGAGGGCCGGCAGCCGCCGCCTGCGCTGCACCTCCCGCAACCCGCGGGATGCTGTGCCCTGCGAGGAAGGCGCCATCTCGCCCCTCGACCCAGATCGCTCCCCGCCCGCCGCTCACCTTGAAGTTGACCGGGTCCACCCGAAGCTTGTGCGCGTGCAGGTCGCTCAGCGCGGACAGCGCGTTGGGCATGTCGTCCACGTGCGCCACGGCGTTGGTCAGCGCGTCGGCCACCTTCTTGCCGTGGCCCTTAACCTGG
>NW_016874817.1:0-530 GCF_001698545.2 Rhinopithecus bieti
ATGTGCGTGTGTATGTGTGTGCATGTGTGTATGTGAGTGTGTATGTGAGTGTGTGTGTGCGTGTGTGTGTGTATGTGCGTGTGTATGTGTGTGTGTGCGTGTGGGTGTGCGTGTGCGTGTGTGTGCGTGTGTATGTGTGTGCATGTGTGTGTGTGCGTGTGTGTGTGTATGTGCGTGTGTATGTGAGTGTGTGTGTGTGTATGTGCGTGTGTATGTGTGTGCGTGCGTGTGTGTGTGTGCGTGTGCGTGTGTATGTGCGTGTGTATGCGTGTGCATGTGTGTGTGTGCGTGTGCGTGTGTGTATGTGCGTGTGTATGCGTGTGATTGTGTGTGTATGTGCGTGTGCGTGTGTATGTGCGTGTGTATGCGTGTGCATGTGTGTGAGAGTGTGTGTGTGCATGTGTGCATGTGAGTGTGTGCGTGTGCGTGTGCGTGTGCGTGTATGTGCGTGTGTATGTGTGTGCATGTGTGTATGTGAGTGTGCGTGTGCGTGTATGTGCGTGTGTATGTGTGTGCATGTGTGTATGTGA
>NW_016874818.1:0-950 GCF_001698545.2 Rhinopithecus bieti
TATGGAAAAATATCACATAAAATTTGCTATATGTTTACATTTAAATATAATTTATTGAATTTCACTTTATTTTACCAACATACCTAGCAGTTTGTTCATAAGTCAGTAAGTAATCTAGGGCTAGCATTGTTTTCTTAGACCTAGGGTTTACTAAGTGCTTAAAGTTTAAATTTCCATTTGTTTTTTTTCTTGAACTTGTAGCCATCTAACATAGTCTCTTTTACATTTCTTTCTCTCTTTCTAAAATATTTTAGCCACCTGAAACTGAGGTTCTTGGTTTCTGTCTCTAACTGATACAACAAAAGGAGGAAAAGGGTCCACATTCTCTGAGAAGTAGCCTCTTCCTGGAAATGCCCCCACCACAATATAATAGGGAGCTTTCAGTTATTCGTCAAGTGGCTGTACTGGACTAGAGTTGGCCCAGGAAGCTGTACAAGGGTTAGCCGAGGAGATTCAGACATCCTAGAGACTTGGCGCTGGTCAGTTGTAGGATGTGCCTGGTCAGATCTTCAATAGCACCATCAAACCTGGATGTCTGTCTATTTGATTGTCAGTGGCAATGGCTTTATGGATCTTCAAAGGAAGGACAAGATTTGACTTTTTCTCATTTCTACACTCTGTTATGGACCAGGTTGGGTAGCAAGAAGCTCTCCATTGGAAATATTCTCTACAAATCTCTTAATAATTCTTGTGTGTGATTTCCAAAGTAGTACTTTAAAAATGTTTAAATTTCTTATTTTAAGAAAATCATAGAAATATGCAACTTAAAAGGCAAAGATTCTCGGTTGTCAGTTTTTGTGTTTTTTTTTTTTTTTAAGAAATCCCTTTTTTAGGAAAAATAGGTAAGAAAATAAAAGACAGTTATCGAAAATACAAAGAATAGTGGGACTGGGATTTTAACAAAGTCAATCTAATTCAAGATTCCACACTTTGAATCACTAAGGGCTGTC
>NW_016874819.1:0-1316 GCF_001698545.2 Rhinopithecus bieti
TTTATTTATTTATTTATTATTTTTAAAGCAGTTCCAGAAAATTTTCTTGCATAACAGAAAAGCCCAGGCTGGGCCAGCAAGCTTCCATATGCAAAGGCCTGCCATTAGAAACTGGATCCACCCAAACATGGCGATTCCGGCCAATTCTTCAGGTCCCCACGTGCCTGGCAACATGGCTGCCCCCACATGTCCCCACGTGTGTAGAACATCATGGCGCCCTGTATTTGCATGTTAAAAGGCCAGGGTGGGAGGGCCAGTTTTTTTTTGCCGGGCTACTTGAATGACATAGCTGGTCAAACCAATCCCTTGGGTCCTATGCAAATCAGACATTGCCTCCTCATATAACTGACTGTTTTCCGCCACACCTGGGGTTTCCTCTTTTGGGTTGGAGGTCCCCTCCCTCTTGTCTCTGTAGGGGGGTTGCCTCTTCCTTCTTTCTTGCCTATTATGTTGCCTCTACTCAAATGCAAGTTCAAATATAAAATTGTTAAGAATTTAAAGATGGCAAGAATAAAACTTCAAATCTAGCAAGGGCCATTCTAGTGGGTGGTGCTCTATAAGACTACACAAGTTGCACTATCCTGAAGCTATCCCTGGGATAAGTATTCTTATTTTCTCTATCAAAAAATTTGCAAATTAAGGTTGAAATATCACCTCCACAATGTTATGTAACTAGTAAACAGCAGAGCTGAAAAATCCAAATATATCTAATTCAGTTGTGATGCTCTGCCATATCAAAAAATTCACTTCTAAAAGTTTTCTTAAACTTCCAATCAGTCACAGGAACTGCTAATGACTTACTCATTCTATTGAAGAAGTAGCTTAATTTTTCTATGGGAAATATCTTGTTCCTAGTTCCAAAGCCAAAAAAAAAAAAAGAAAAAAAGAAAAAAAAAAAGAGGTCTGTGGTTTTGACATTGTTAGTAGGTTAAATGTTATAATGAATGAATGAATGAGTGAATGGCTCCAAATAAAGTTCAGTCTCTGAATTATAGCCTGGGCATGGTCTTTCAGCTCACACTCCAGAGCACTACTGCTCAGATTTGAATCCCAGCTGGGACACTTATTTACTGAGTAATTTTGGGAATGTTGCTTAATTTCTTTGTGCCTTATTCATTGTTCTCTCATGGGTAAAACAGTAGTGACAAGAATAGGGGATTCTCACTGAGATTATAATGAATTAATCCACGTAAAGCTCTTAATACATTGCCTGGCATATATTAAGTCTGCAATAAATGTTAGCATTTATGTAGCTCTTAACATTTCATAACAGTTTTGTATTTGTGGATATAAGGAGTGAAGAGTTAAGAAAACCC
>NW_016874820.1:0-953 GCF_001698545.2 Rhinopithecus bieti
ATAATACAGGCAATTACATTTTTCTCAGTACAATGTATTTTATATGGACATTGTAAAATAGTTGAAGGTCACTATCACAGTAGAACACCATCCTATAAGTGGTAAAATTCAACATTAGGCTTGATAACAAAAAAAAAAAAAAAAGAAAAAAAAAAAGAAAAAAAAAGCTGGGAAAATATTCTTAGCAGCACCAAGAAAGTTGGTTGTCTCTATGGGGAGATTGAGTTCATGAAATGAATCCTCTCTATTTCAGATTCAACAACAAAAACCATATTGGAACTATCTGGGAGTTCTTATAATTGTGCATGCAATGGGAAATCCATGCTTAAGTCAAATATAAACTATTCAAATCTAGTAGAAGCAAAAAGAAAAGGAAACTTCTGAGAACTGGGGATAAAAAACTGGGGCATTGTTAAACTCAGAATAGAACTTTTTTTATTAAATAGACTTATTTTGGCAGGACAACTTTAAACTCTTCATAATGTGTTCAACCAAATATTCCTGCCTCCCTCGAGTTTTAGGACAACGATATAGGGTTTACATTCCACGAGTGTATATAAATTGCGGTCTTACATCTGCTGGCTGAAATCCATGTTATTTCCTCACCCTCATTTTGAATATACTTGCAGTATGCCCTACAAGTAAATGGGCATGAAATTTTAAATAGTAACATTTCAGACTGTTGCAGCCAAGAGTATTGGGACCATAAGGAAACACGTAGGGTTCTTTGCTCAGCTGTTTTGTGCCAGAAACTACACCATGCTGCTATTCCTTCCAGAATGTGGAATGCTGGAGGGGCTCTGAGGAAGGAATCTCACCATAAGTTATATTTTCTCAAGAAAAAAAAACAAAGTACAACAACAGCAAAAATACATGAGCAGAACAGGAATTGGAAATGGATTAATAAAGATTAAAATCCAAAAAAGAGATAAATGAGAATGAAATTCCTAGCG
>NW_016874821.1:0-1662 GCF_001698545.2 Rhinopithecus bieti
CCGCGCTCGGCCTTAAATTTTTTTTAAATCATTGTTTCCTTGTTCCCACCTTACAAAAATAAACTGTTCTGTCGTGCCCAGCAGAGTGCCTTTTCTAAATTGTTAAATGAGATGCTCTCTTATTTGTGAATTGCTAATAAAAGCCAATTCGATCTTTAAACTAAATGTGTTGTAACTTTGTCTTTTGGCAGAGGTGATGAGGGTTTAGATGATGTCATGATAGTGGGGCCCTCATAATGGGATTAGTGCCCTTATGAGAGAACAGCAGAGAACTTGCTTCCTCCCCACCCCACCCCAGGCACCATGTAAGGGTACAGGGAGAAGGTGGCTTTGCACTAGACAGGAAAAGAGCCCTCACCAGGGAACCAAATCAGCCGCCTCCTTGATGGCTTGGATATCCCAGCCTCCAGAACTGTGAGAAACAAATTCCTATTGTCTAAGTCACCAAGTCTGTGGTATTTTGTTATGGCATCCCTAGCAGACTAAGCCAGAACCATACACCTAAAATCCCAATACAGAGATCTCTGGCTAATAGGCCAAAGTACACAGTTTAGACTCTAAATGGGTTCTCTCCCTCCCCTTAAGCCCAAGCCCTGTTTTGGCATCTTCCTACACTAGTTAGCTTCTTGGGATAAGAGAAGAAAGTGAAAAATAGCTAAATTGTGACCTGAAATATGACCTGGCAAAGCCTGAGAAAGAAGCTAGAAAGGGTGCAGTGGTGACCTAAAGAACAGTGATTTAATGATTACATCACCAACACTTTATTATAACATAGTTGATGATGAGTTCTCAAAATGTGATTTTAGGGAGCCACTACAGAAAGCAGGTGAAGAAAATATCAGAAAACCAAAAGTAATGTGGGATAAATCAATACAGTATTCCAATATCAGAACCCAAAAGGAACAAAAATGTTAGCAAGAACTTAAATATTAACATTGCTTTCTGGTCCATAAAATATAGAGGAGTAGCATTTTTTCTGGAACAAATCCATTTCTATAATTAGTTAACTGACTAATCCAATAAGGTTAAATTTACTAAACTCCAAGTTTACAACCAAGAGTTTTTCTTTCTTCTGATGTATTTTAGAACATTTTAAAGTACTTTAAACTGTCATTTTATATAGTTATTATAATGCTAGTGGTATGTGATGTAGTAGTTTTAATTTATGTAGTATATGTAATGTTATAGTTTTAACAAATAATAAAATTAATGCAGTCTCTTAAATAGTGATGTAAAATGATTTATGGTTCTCCAAATTATAATATTCACTATGTATGTTAACTTGGAAAAAAGGAAAATATCCAACTGGGGCATGGTTTTCAAACTTTTTTGTACCCATGAAACCTTTTTCAAAAGCTGTGCTTGGCTGGGTGTGGTGTCTCACGTCTGTAATCCCAGCACTTTGGGAGGCCAAGCCGGTGGATCACTTGACATCAGGAGCACGAGACCAGCCTGGCCAACATGGTGAAACCCCATCTCTACTAAAAATACAAAAATTAGCCTGGCATAGTGGTATATGCCTGTAATCCCAGATACTCAGGAGGCTGAGGCAGGAGAATCACTTGAACCCAGGAGGCAGAGGTTGCAGTGAGCTGAGATTGCTCACTGCTGGACTGCCACTGCACTCCAGCCTGGGCAACAAAGTAAGACTCCATCTCAAAA
>NW_016874822.1:0-535 GCF_001698545.2 Rhinopithecus bieti
ATGTTCTAATCCAACACAAGGAAGCTAAGAACCTTGAAAAAAAGTTAGACTAATTGCTAACTAGAATAACCAGCGTAGACGAGAACATAAATGACCTGATGGAGCTGAAAAATGCAGCATGAGAACTTCGTGAAGCATACACAAGCTTCAATAGCCAAATCAATCAAGTGGAAGAAAGGATATCAGTGATTGAAGATCAACTTAATGAAATAAAGCAAGAAAACAAGATTAGAGAAAAAAGAGTGAAAAGAAACAAACAAAGCCTCCAAGAAATATGGGACTATGTGAAAAGAACAAATCTACATTTGATTGGTGCACCTGAAAGTGACAGGAGAATGGAACCACATTGCAAAACACTCCTCAGAATATTATCCAGGAAAACTTCCCCAACCTAGCAAGGCAGGCTAACATTCAAATTCAGGAAATACAGAGAATACCAATAAGATATTCCTTGAAAAGAGCAACCCAAAGACACATAATCATCAGATTCACCAAGGTTGAAATGAAGGAAAAAATGCTAAGGGCAGCCAGAGAG
>NW_016874825.1:0-896 GCF_001698545.2 Rhinopithecus bieti
TTATTATTTCTGAGGCCTCTCTTCTGTTATTATTTCTGAGGCCTCTCTTCTGTTCCATTGGTCTATATATCTGTTTTGGTACCAGTACCATACTGTTTTGGTTACTGTAGTATAGTTGTAGTATAGTATACAAGTAGTGTAGTATGCCTTGTAGTATAGTTTGAAGTCAAGTAATGTGATGCCTCCAGCTTTGTTCTTTTTGCTTAGGATTGTCTTGGCTATATGGACTCTTTTCGGGTTCTATATGAAATTTAAAATAGCTTTTTATAATTCTGTGAAGAAAGTCAGTGGTAGCTTGATGGAAATATCACTGAATCTGTAAATTACTTTGGGCAATATGACCATTTTCACGATATTGATTCTTCCTATCTATGAGCATGGAATATTTTTCCATTTGTTTGTGTTCTCTCTTATATCCTCAAGCAGTGGTTTGTAGTTCTCCTTGAAGAGGTCCTTCACATCCCTTGTAAGTTGTATTCCTAGGTATTTTATTCTATTTGTAGCAATTGTGAATGGGCGTTTGCTCATGATTTGGCTCTCTGTTGTCTATTATTGGTGTATAGGAATGCTTGTGATTTTTGCACTTGGATTTTGTATCCTGAGACTATGCTGAAGTTGTTTATCAGCTTAAGGAGTTTTTGGGCTGAGACAATGGGGTTTTCTAAATATACAATCATGCCATCTGCAAACAGAGATAATTTGACTTCCTCTCTTCCTATTTGAATACCCTTTACTTCTTTTTCTTGCCTGATTGCCCTGGCCAGAACTTCCCATACTTGTTGAATAGGAGTGGTGAGAGAGGGCATCCTTGTCCTGTGCTGGTTTCCAAAAAGAATGCTTCCAGATTTTGCCCATTCGGTATGATACTGGCTGTGGGTTTGTCATAAATAGCTCTT
>NW_016874826.1:0-874 GCF_001698545.2 Rhinopithecus bieti
TATTAACAGCAGTATGGCCGAGCGCGGTGGCTCAAGCCTGTAGTCCCAGCACTTTGGGAGGCCGAGACGGGCGGATCACGAGGTCAGGAGATCGAGACCATCCTGGCTAACACGGTGAAACCCCGTCTCTACTAAAAAATACAAAAAACTAGCCGGGCGACGTGGCGGGCGCCTGTAGTCCCAGCTACTCCGGAGGCTGAGGCAGGAGAATGGCGGTAAACCCGGGAGGCGGAGCTTGCAGTGAGCTAAGATCCGGCCACTGCACTCCAGCCTGGGCGACAGAGCGAGACTCCGTCTCAAAAAAAAAAACAAAAAAACAAAAACAAAAAAAAAAAAAAACAGCAGTATGAAAAAAGTTGATTCCAGCCCTCACGGATGACATTGCAAATGTGGCAAATGTGGTGGAAATAGCAAGAGAACTAGCAAACTAGAACTAGAAGTGGAGCCTGACGATGTGATTGAATTGTGCAATCTCATTATCAAACTTGAACGAATGAGGAGTCATTTCTTATGGATGAACAAAGAAAGTGGTTTCTTGAGATAGAGATCCTGGTGAAGATGCTGTGAACATTGTTTACACGACAACAAAGCATTTTAATGTTACATACACTTAGTTGATAAAGCAGTAGCAGAATTTGAAAGATTTGGCTCTAAATTTGACAGTTCTATTGTGTGTAAAATGTTATCAAACATCATCATATTTTACAGAGAAATCTCTCATGAAAGAGTCGAACCATGCAGTGAACTTCATTGATGTCATACTTTAAGAAATTGCCAGGCACCCCAACTTTCAGCAACCACCACCCTAACCAGTCAGTAGCCACAAACATCAAGGCAAGACAATCCACTAGCAAAATATTGTGACTTGCTGAGC
>NW_016874827.1:0-606 GCF_001698545.2 Rhinopithecus bieti
AAAAAAAAAAAAAAAGAATTTATGTTTCTTGAAGCTATGGGTTATAACTTACCAAGAACTGTTTTTCCTTAAGAAAAAAACAACAACAAAAAAACACTTGAGAAAGTCACCTGTAGCTATGGCCAGTGGCAGGAGTGTTTCATGCCCTCCAACTGCAGAATCTAGATATTTTCTGCTTCTGTGTTACTTATATAGAAATGCTGCAACATGGTGCGACAATTAAACTCAGAGATCAAGATTCAGGATAGTAAATCTTTATGCCTTGTGCAGAGTTTTGCTTTTACTAAGGGGAAGAGTAAAACATATGGGTGTGCAAAACTTACCACTGGAATCATCAACTATTTTTTTGCTTTAGGAGTTCAGAACTGATGAAAGGGTCAATAAATAAATGATGTTTTGATTTTCCACAGGATTATCCAACATTTCTTCTGACAGTATTTGTAAGCTACTTATTTCTTGGGTGCCCAGAGAAAGTCTCTAGTTTAGCCAAAATGTCTGTATAATATCTTTGGTGTTGCCCCATGGGTTTTAGGTAGCAGTAACCATCTTGTGCAAGAAAAGCTAATCAAGGCAATTTCCTGAAGTATAAGATGAGATGATATGGGT
>NW_016874828.1:0-606 GCF_001698545.2 Rhinopithecus bieti
CAATAAACATACGTGTACATGTGTCTTTGTAGTAGAATAACTAATATCCTTCTCATCTTGTTTATGCAACTTGATTTCCAACTAATTCCCACAATATGGTTTATAATCCAGTAGTCCCTTTTTCCCAAATGTGTTTTCTACTAATCTCTCTATTATTACCTTTATTCATGCTGCTTCTCTATCCAGAATGGCACCATTAGTGTCTCCACCTCTTCAAATGCTATTCCTCCTTCAAAGTCCACCAAAGTCCCCTGCTTCTACAAAGTTCACACACTCCCATCTCTAATCTATCACAGTGATGTTCTCAGCCACTTGTGACAATACTAACAAATGACTGAGGCTGCCTGGATGTCTCCTTTAGGTCAGGTCTCATGGAGTGGCTGTGCCCTAGTGAATTCACCATCATTGTGGCTGTGATAGCCACATTTGCACTTTCAGAAACTCAAATTCTTCTGAACACCCAGATGTCATCAGGCCCTGGGTAGGGAAAAGACAGAAAGAGAGAGAAAAAAGGAGCAAGCTGGATTAGTTCTATGTCAAGCCTAACAACACACAATCATATAAATTCAAGAAAGCTATTCAAACTTTCATAAGTCTTCAGTTCCC
>NW_016874829.1:0-606 GCF_001698545.2 Rhinopithecus bieti
CCGTGAATAGAGGGCCTTATTGTAGCCTCAGGTTTTGGGTGGATGATTGAGGAAATTAAGATAGGAGAAGTTAGGCACTTTGTCTGACAGTGGTTCTTGACGGGGTGATTTGCCCTTTAGAGGACTTTGGCAGTGTCTGGAGACAGTTTTGGTTGCCACAACTCAGGGGAAGGAGGGGTGTGGGTAGAGGTCAGGAATATTGTCATATAGCCTACGGTGCATAAGACAGCTCTTCAGAACAGCAACAAAAATCATCTAGTCCAAAATGTCAGTACGGCTGAGATTGAGAAACCCTGGTCTGAAGCCAGCTTTTCTTGAGTTTTGATTAGAACGTGGGTGTCCAAAACTGTACCTTTGGTGACTGATCATCTTGTCATCAGTTGTGGGTGATCCCCTCTAAGTTATTATTTTTATTTTTTCAAGTTCATTTGTTAAATTGGAGCAAAATTTACATAACGTAAAATTAATTGTTAACCATTTTAAAGTGTACGATTCAGTCACATTGAGTGACTTCAATATGTCGTGCAGCTGTCGTTTCTATCCAGTTCCAAGACGTTTTTATCACCTCAGAAAGAGAGACCCTGTACCCCCCCCCTCGGCCCCCTC
>NW_016874830.1:0-1378 GCF_001698545.2 Rhinopithecus bieti
TTGACAAATGGGATCTAATTAAACTAAATAGCTTCTGCACAGGAAAAAAAAAAAAATTAGCATCAGAGTGAACAGGTAACCTACAGAATGAGAGAAAATGTTTGCAGTCTACTCATCTGACAAAGGGCCAATATCCAGAACCTACAAATAACTCTAACAAATTTACGAGAAAAAAACAGACAAGCCCATTAAAAAGTGGGCAAAGGATATGAACAGACACTTCTCAAAAGAAGACATTTATACAGCCAACAGCCACATGAAAAAATGCTCATCATCACTCGCCATCAGAGAAATGAAAATCAAAACTACAATGAGATACCATCTCACATCAGTTAGAACTGCAGTCATTAAAAAGTTAGGAAACAAGAGGTGCTGGGGAGGATGTGGAGAAATTGGAAAACTTTTACACTGTTGGTGGGACTGTAAACTAGTTCAACCATTGTGGAAGACAGTGTGGAGATTCCTCAAGGATCTAGAACTAGAAATACCACTTTGACTCAGCCATCCCATTACTGAGTATATACCCAAAGGATTATAAATCACGCTGCTATAAAGACACATGCGCACGTATGTTTATTGCAGCACTATTCACAATAGCAAAGACTTGGAACCAACCCAAATGTCCATCAATGACAGACTGGATTAAGAAAATGTGGCACATATACACCATGGAATACTATGCAGCCATAAAAAAGGTCATCCTTTTTTATGTTCCTTTGTAGAGACATGTTATGTTCCTTTGTAGAGTTCGTGTCCTTTGTAGGGACATGGATGCAGCTGGAAATCATCATTCTCAGCAAACTGTTGCAAGAACAGAAAACCAAACACCACATGTGGTCACTTATAGATGGGCACTGAGCAATGAGATCACTTGGACACAGGAAGGGGAACATCACACACCAGGACCTGTTGTGGGGTGGGGAAAGGGGAGGGAAAGCATTAGGAGATATAGCTAATGTAAATGATGAGTTAATGCGTGCAGCACACCAACATGGCACGTGTATACATATGTAAAAAACCTGCACATTGTGCAAGTGTACCCTAGAACATAAAGTATAATAAAAAAATTAGAAAATTAAAAAAAAATACTGTGTTCTCTAAAACTGTCACCATAATCTTTGCCATGAACCTATCCATTACCTCCAAAAATTTTCTCCTTAACTCTTTGTTATTTTCTTTTGTATATCAATTACACCTCAATAAAGTGGATTTTTTAAAGAAAAGATATACTCTGTAGCTGTTGAAAACTGAGTATGTGGAGATATATATTGATATATATATACACATGCATTGCATTAAATGCATTAATTGTGCTTTTTAATAGTCTGTATTTTAATTATTTTCTTTTCTGCATAAATTATCAACTATTTGAAAATAT
>NW_016874831.1:0-205 GCF_001698545.2 Rhinopithecus bieti
AAGGTCAGGAGATCGAGACCACGGTGAAACCCCGTCTCTACTAAAAATACAAAAAATTAGCCGGGCAAGGTGGCGGGCGCCTGTAGTCCCAGCTACCCGGGAGGCTGAGGCGGGAGAATGGCTTGAACCCAGGAGGCAGAGCTTGCAGTGAGCCAAGATTGCGCCACTGCACTCCAGCCTGGTGGACAGAGCAAGACTCCGTCTC
>NW_016874832.1:0-952 GCF_001698545.2 Rhinopithecus bieti
TATAAAAGTGAAATACAATAGGCTCAGGAGGTGAACCAACCTAACCTTCACTATTACAAGATGCTACCTTAAAATAGACCCTCCATGACTTATTCACATGAAAACACAAGACCCTACCACTGAAATTGAAGAGTCGATTCTCTCCATCGTTTTCTAAAACCTGCCTTTTCACTGACCCTCAGCTACAGACTACCCTTCTTTTTTATTCACCGCAATGCATTTCAGGCAGTTTTGGAACCTGAAAACATCAGAGCAAATCCAAATCACGTACTATGATGTGAACATACCACTTAATTACAAGTTATTAGATAAACTGTGATTTATTAAAGTAAACCTCTGTTAATACCAGGATGCCTAAACTAAGCTTAGAAATAGCAGCTCTGAGAGACAGGTGTCAAGTTGCACATCTAGTTCCAGGGGCTTCGATCTGACATTCCCCGGTGTAAGTTAGTCGGGCAAGTAACCTGTCAGAAGAGCCAGAAGCTTTCTGCAGTTCCTTTTACAGTGGGACAACATGGCCCCAGGTAGAGGGGGAGCCGTTTTCTCCACACTGCCCAAAGTTGGAGATTAAACTTTCACTCCACCTTGGGACCCAAGTCACTATCAAGCAAACGAGTCGCCACCCCCTCAGGTCGAAGAGCCCAAAGGAGCTCAAACGTGCACTTTAAGGAAGGAAGATTGCTCGCACGCAGGCAAGGAGCCCCTGAACCCTGTACTCCATCCTCCCCAACCCTGCTCACCTGAGCCCATGGATTAGGGGAGCGCTGCTGGATCTCCTCAGGGTTCCCCCATAAGATGTGTCAGGCTCAAGGTCCAGCTCCATTTTCTCCTGAGCCATGTCAGACTTGCAGGCAGGCACAGCGGGCAGTGCTCAGCTCCTGGTGCTTAGCTATGGACTCCCAAGACTCTCACTGCAGGACTGAGCTGCTGGGGACTGGCAGCTGGGGCGGGG
>NW_016874833.1:0-1247 GCF_001698545.2 Rhinopithecus bieti
GAACTTAAAGTATAATAAAAAAAAAAGAAAAGAAAAGAGAAAGAAAAGAAAAAGAAAAAAAGAGAAAAGCATCTGTCTCCTGCCCATCCCTGGGCAATGGAATATCTTGGTATAAAACCCGATTGTAGGTTCTGCTTACTGAGAAAGGAGAAAACCTCCTTAGGGTGAAAGGCGGGACTTGCTAGCACAATGGTGCTCTTTATGCACTAAAAAGTTTTATGGAGATGTTTACATATGCATATCAAGGCACAACACTTTTCTTTAAATTTATTCATATCACAGAGAACTTTTTTCATATGTCTTACTGCTGACTTTCTCCCTATAATACTGTATTATCCTGCCACTTCCTTTTCTTTAAGATGGTAAAGATAATAATCAATAATACTAAGGGAACTCAGAGACCGGTGCCAGCGTGGGTCCGCTGTATGCTGAGCACCAGTCCCCTGGGCCCACTTTTTCTTTCTTTATACTTTGTCTCTGTGTCTCATACATTTTCTCAAGTCTCTCGTTCCACCTAACGAGAAATGCATACAGGTGTGGAGTGACAGGCCACCTTTCAACTGTTTTCTTGGAATATGCAGTAGGATATTGGAGAGCACAATAAAGTCTATTGTGACAAAGGAAATATCCTCAGATCAAAACCAAGGAGAAGCTTTCTGTGAAACTGCTTTGTGATGTGTCAATTCACCTCATGGAGTCACACTGTTCCTTTCATTGAGAAGTTTGCTGTTTTGACCTGGAAACTGTAATGGGATATTCCAGAGCTCATTGAGAAATATGGTGAAAAAGGAAATATGCTCAGATAAAAGCTGAAAAGAAGCTTTCTGAGAAACTTCTTTGTGATATGTGTATTCATCTCACAGAGTAACACCATTCTTTTCATGGAGCAGTTTGCTAACACCATTGTTGTGTAACCAACAAAGGATATTTGGAAGCCAGTTGAGGCCTAAGGTGATAAAGGAAATATTCTCAGAAAAAAAACTAGAAAGAAGTTTTCTGAGAAACTGCTTTGTGATGTGTGAATTCATCTCACAGAGTTACACCACTCTTTTCATGGAGCAGTTTGGGAGCACTGTTTTTGGGGAATCTGAGAAGGAATATTTCCAATTGCATCAAAGCCTATGGTTACAAAGGAAACATCCTCAGGTAAAAACTAGAAGGAACGTTTCTGAGAAAGTTCTTTATGGTGTGTGAATTCATCTCACAGAGTTACACTTTTCTATTCATGGAGCCGTTTGCTCAAACTG
>NW_016874834.1:0-953 GCF_001698545.2 Rhinopithecus bieti
TTTTTTGTTAGACAGAGTCTTGACCTGTCGACCAGGCTGGAGTGCAATGGCATGATCTCGGCTCACTGCAAGCTCCACCTACTGGGTTCAAGTGACTCTCCTGCCTCAGCCCCCGAGTAGCTGGGATTACAGGTGCCCACCACCGCGCCCAGCTAATTTGTGTATTTTTAGTAGAGATGGGGTCTCTCCATGTTGGTCGAGCTTGTCTCAAACTCCTTACCTCAGGTGATCCACCTGTTTCGGCGTCCCAAAATTCTGGGATCACAGGCATGAGCCACCACACCCAGCCAGTAAGGGGCAATTTATTCTATTGCACACTTTGCAACATGAAGGGTTACTACTTTTGGAAGACTTCACATTCTCTCAGAGCAATTCTAAACAGCTATGTCTGTTTTAGAAATTTCCATGGGATTGGTCACAGCCTTTGTTAAGCCTGCACGACAGCCATGCTTCTCCCTCAACCCACTTCCTTCACATCCCCAACAGGACCTGATTTCAAAAACACACCCTAAAAAATTTCTGCTTGTTAACCTCTATCTCAGACTCTTCTTCCAAGGAAACCCAACCTGCAAGAACAAATAAGAACTTTAATTTTTGATTTAGCTTCTCAGTAGCTGAATTACCCTGGGTATTTCAATTAGTATTTCTGAGAATCAGGTTTGTCATCAATAAAATGAAAATAATAATAATCTTATCACAATATTATTTAATGAGATGATACATTATGCAACAATGAGTTAATAAGCTATAGTACTAGACTTCTATCATCTAACTGAAATATTTTGGTTAAGAAAGGGAAAGGAATAAAACTTTTAGCATTTAAAGGTAATAAAGAGTAGGTTTACTACAATAGCATATGTAGTAAATTCACATCGAAATACATTGTAATTCTTATGGATATTAACATTCTGGTTCCTTTAAATTAGCTAATAATTTTTTTAAAAAATCTTGTA
>NW_016874835.1:0-953 GCF_001698545.2 Rhinopithecus bieti
AAATTCTCTTCTGCCTCTCATCAGATTTCTAAATATTTAAGCTAATTAATTCTACACTTGGCTGTTTACACTAAATTGATTAATCTCATTCTTATAAAGAGGTGAAACAAGATATTCATGCTTGGTCTAAAATATTCCACTTATAGTAAAGGAGTGGTCACCTGGCCATGTCCAGCCTGAAAGAAAATTCATTTATTGTTATTTTAGTCAAGTTCGAAGTCCTAAGATTCAAGACTCTCTGTATTCTGCCAGCAGAGGTAACTGCCCATAAAGACAGCATTCCTACTGAGCTGCCCTTGGTGATGCCAACAGTGAAACTGGAGGAGTCAGCACTTCCCAACTGAACTAGTCCGGAGAACTTAGGTAAAAAATTAATTTAGAGAATCTTCAGTGAGCTGAAATAAACCAGGCAGAATCGGGAGACCTATCCTTTTGGCAAGGAAGCAAAGAGCCCCTGCCCTTTCACCTAGGTCCAAGCTTCCCCACCAAATAGAATCCCTGTATTAAAAAAAAAACAAATTTTGACCTAATGCATCAAATATTCCAGTAACACTACAGCAGATTATCACCTAGCAACAGTATGCACTGCAAAATAAATTACCAAACAGACTGTTCTTGGGGATCCCTTCCCTACTTACAATGCCGAATAGCATATTTAAATGTATTTAAATAAAGTTCATTCTAGAATGAATTTCAGTACTGTACAAAAAGGTTATTTCTGTGATGACTGGCAGATGGACAGTTGTAACAGTGCTTTACAGATTTGTTTCCTTGCCCATAAAAATTTTGTTCAGGCCGGGCGCGGTGGCTCAAGCCTGTAATCCCAGCACTTTGGGAGGCCGAGACGGGCGAATCACGAGGTCAGGAGATCGAAACCATCCTGGCTAACACGGTGAAACCCCGTCCCTACTAAAAAAAAAAAAATACAAAAAAATTAGCTGGGCGAGGTGGCG
>NW_016874836.1:0-952 GCF_001698545.2 Rhinopithecus bieti
ACCTCTTTTCTCACAAGGCAGTGTTTGAACACTGTTCCTGTGAAAATGAAAACGTGATATTTCAGAATGCATTGAGGACTATGGCGATTAGTGAAATATACTGAAAGAAAATCGAGGAAGAAGCGTTCCAAGAATGTGCTCTCTGATATGTGCATTCACTTTACAGAGTTAATGCTTACTCTATGTTGCCCAGTTTCGAAACTCTGTCTTTGAGGATTCTGGGAAGGGATATTTAGTGACGCCCAGAGGTTTGTGGTGAATGAGGAAATGCCTTCCAATGAAACCTGCAGAGAATCGTTCTGAACAACTGCTTTGTGATGTGTGTATTCATCTCATAGATTTAAATCATTCCTTGGATTGAGCAGGTTGAAATCACTGTTTTTCTGGCTGCTGAGGAAGGACATTTGGGAACGATCCTTAGAACATTGAGAAAGAAATATCCTCAGGTAAAATCCAGAAGGAAGTTTCCTGTGAAACTACTCTGTGTCGTTTTAAATGATCTCACTCAGTTAAGCCTGTCTTTTCATTGAGCAGTTTTCTAACACTGTGTATATTTAGCGTGTCATGGGATATTCGGGAGCACTTTGAGGCTTACAGTGAAAAAGGAAATATGGTCAGACCGAAACTGAAGAGAACCTTTCTGAGGAACTGCTTTGTGACGTGTGCATTCTAGTCACCTTGTTATACCTCTCTTCTCATACAGCGTCAGGGAAAACCTTTTGGAGAAACAGGTTCCAAGTGATAACGGGAGCATGTTGATGCCAATGATGAAAAGGGAAAGAGCCTCAGACAAAAGCTGGAAAGAAGCTTTCTAAGAAACTATTCTGTGATATGTGCAATCACCTCACACAGATTAAGTTTTCTTTACATTACGCAGCTTGGAAACTGTCATGTACGGATCCACGAAGGAACCTTCGGGAGCACATTAAGGACTATGATGAAAAGGAAATAT
>NW_016874837.1:0-1245 GCF_001698545.2 Rhinopithecus bieti
CATAACACTCTCTTTCTTTAGTCTGTGAAGGGATATTCTGGAGGGCATTGAGGATTAGGGTGAGAAAGGAAACGTCTTCAGATAGAAACTGGAGAGAAGATTTCTGAGGAGCTGCTTTGTGAAGTGTGCATTCCAATCACAGAAATATACCTTTCTTCTCTTAGAGAATTTTGGATTTCTTTTGGAGGAAAAGCTACCAAGAGATATTCGGGAGTATAGCGATGACTATGGTGAAAAGGAAATATCCTCAGACAAAACTGGAAAGAAAATTTCCGTGAAACTGCCTTGTTTTAGATATATTTATTCATCTCGCATAGGTAAAACTTTAATTATACTACGTTGTTAGGAAACTCCGTCATGCACAGATCCACAAAGGGACATTTGAGAGCACATTCAGGCCTACAGTGAAAGAGGATATATCTACATATAAAAACTGGATAGAAGCTTTCTGAGAAACTACTTTGTGATATATGCATACCACTCAGGGGGGTATACCTCTTTTCCCACAAGGCAGTATTTGAACACTGTACCTGTGAAAGCCAAAAAGTGATATTTCATAACGCATTGAGGACTATGGCAAATAGTGAAATATACTGAAATAAAATCGAGGAAGAAGCGTTCCAAGAATTTGCTCTCTGATATGCGCATTCGCTTCACAGAGATAATGCTTACTCAAAGTTGCCCGGCTTTGAAACTCTGTCTTTGAAGAATCTGTGAAGGGATATTTAGTGACGCCCGGGGGCTTGTGTTGAGCAAGGAAACGCCTTCTGATGAAACCTGCAGAGAACAGTTCTGAGCAACTGCTTTGCGATGTGTGTATTCATCTCATAGAGTTAAACCATTCTTTGGATGGAGCAGCTTCAAATCACTGTTTTGTGGAATCTGAGGAAGGACATTTGGGAACAATCCTTAGAATATGGAGAAAGAAATATCCTCAGATAAAATCCAGAAGGAATCTTTTGTGAAACTACTCTGTGTCGTCTTAGTTCCTTTCACTCAGATAAGTCTCTCTTTTCATTGAGCAGTTTTCCATCCCTGTGTATGTTTAGCGTGTGCTGGGATATACGGGAGCACTTTGAGGATAACGGTGAAAAGAAAATATGACCAGACTGAAACTGGAGGGAAGCATTCCGAGGAACTGCTTTGTGACGTGTGCATTCCAGTCACAATGTTATACCTCTCTTCTCATACAGCGTTGTGGAAGCCTTTTGGAGAAATACGTACCAAGTGATATTTGGAAGCATG
>NW_016874838.1:0-950 GCF_001698545.2 Rhinopithecus bieti
GAGATCGAGACCATCCTGGCTAGCACACGGTGAAACCCCGTCTTTACTGAAAAATACAAAAAACTAGTCGAGCGAGGTGGCGGGCGCCTGTAGTCCCAGCTACTCCGGAGGCTGAAGCAGGAGAATGGCGTAAACCCGGGAGGCGGAGCTTGCAGTGAGCTGAGATCTGGCCCCTGGACTCCAGCCTGGGCGACAGAGGGAGACTCCTTCTCAAAAAAAAAAAAAAAATTATATAATTAGTAGAATCCAGATTATTTGAATTTAGAAAATGAAATTTTAAATGGAAAATATTTCAATATATATGTAAATCACTACTAAAAAAAGACTAAATACAACTCATAAGGTACACACATAAGATGAACTGGATCAAATGATTATTAAATTGCATACCATCATGTTTTGATTTGATACACAGTGGCACTGTTCACTTTAAGCATGAAGTCTCAGCAAATCAGGTATGTTGAATACACCTATCTGATGGAAGACACAAGAAAAAAGTCCTCCTTTTCCTAGAAGCAGATAAGTGAATGCGGAAAAGACAGACTAATTTTTTAACTACATATTGTGGATTCATAAAGGCTACAAGAGAAGGCCTAAAGTGGTATGACCTTCACTGAGCCAAATTAAGCTCCTGGGAGATTTGCTCAGAGGGCAGATAGAAGACTTTTGGTTTACTCCAGTCCATTAGGACTGCAGGCTTTCAAAATTGCTACTCTGACCTGGGTCATTCCTCTCATCAAAATTTCTGGGAGCTTCTGAATTAACAAATCATTTTGAAGTAGAGGAGAAAATAATAAAGGAAAATAAGGCCACTAAGTTATGTTCTCTGAACAATGGTTTTTAAAAACCTGGATAGTCACAAAATGAAAAATGTTTTAATAAATGAATTACAGTGACCCAGCTTTTAAAGCCTGATATTCAACCTCTACAATTGCCATTAACCCAAAGAA
>NW_016874839.1:0-1247 GCF_001698545.2 Rhinopithecus bieti
CGAATGTTAATTATTGTTCTACAAGTCATCATGGAATAAGACTTCATATTTGTACTTTCCCATAATCCCTATGTGTTCAGGTAGGATGTGATTGGTTGGTGAAGGCAGTTTCCCCATGCTGTTCTCATGATAGTGAGTGAGTCTCATGAGATCTGATCATTTTATTAGAGGCTCTTGCCCCTTCTCTACTTCCTCTTCTCCCTCTTGCCTGCCACTGTGTAACATATGCCATCCTTCTACCATGATTATAAGTTTCTGGAGGCCTCCCTAGCCATGCAGAATTGTGAGTCAATTAAACTTCTTTTTTATAAATTACCCAGTGCCAGGTATGTCTTTGTAGCAGTGAGGAAAAGGACTAATGCATCCTTCTTCCTTTCAAAGTCATGAAGCTTGTAAGCAGCAAAGCTAAATATTAAATTAAAGTTTTCCAATTCCAAATCTTGAACTCTTTCCCTAAAACCAGAGGCATCTCACATTATTTTGAAACTGACTTCATAGTCAAGGCTTTCACCTGTTATATCTGGTACTTCTTATGACAGATTCCATCAATAGAGATTACAGTGTTTTCCTATCCATTTCTTTAGCTCTTGTGGCAATCAGATTTGAAAATATTCTTTCTTGGTAATAATTTCTTTATAAAAGGTACTAGCTAACAGGTCCTGAAATGAGCCCATCCAGAACCTCAGGAGTTGCCAAAAGACCTTCTCGTTTCAAGATGCACAATAATTTCAGAAATTATTAATATTATAGAAAAGTAGACCTTATAGAAATGGAAGTTTTGATCCCTTAACCTATGTAGTATAATATAATTTTTTAAAAAAATCTTCTTATTTTTTTCATTTATAAAAAGCAGGGAAGCGAGGTGGGTGGATCACCCGAGGTCAGGAGTTTGAGACCAGCCTGATCGACCTGAAGAAACCCTGTCTCTACTAAAATATATATCGTGTAATAAATATAGATACAGATATAGATGTAGATATAGATATATAACGTGAAATATAAAAAAAACATTAGCTGGACATGGTGGCTTATGTCTGTGTAATCCCAGCTACGAAGGAGGCTGAGGCAGGAGAATTGCTTGAACCTGGGAGGTGGAGGTTGTGGTGAGCCAAGATCACACCATTGCACTCCAGCCTGGGCAGGAAGAGTGAAACTCTGTCCTAAAACAAAACAAACAAGCAAAAAATTAAAAGCAAGAAAGCAATGATTTTGTTTTCCTGGGAATTTTCATCTCTATAATCTTCTCT
>NW_016874840.1:0-354 GCF_001698545.2 Rhinopithecus bieti
CGTAAGCGTCATTGCGCTAAGATGTATCCCATTGCAGATTTCCATTGTTAACTGTGTTAACAACCTGTTGAGTGAAGAGAAACGTGTAACTAAGTGAGTTGCATTCACACATTGCAATGCAGTATCTCAGAAGACTTCTTTCCAGTTTTCATGTGAGGATATTTCCTTTTTCACCATAGCCCTCAGTGAGGTTCCAAGTGTCACTTTGCAGAAGCCACGACATCAGGGTTAGCAAGCTGTTCCAAGAAGGGAAAGGTGGAACTCGGTGTGATGAAGTCTCATATCAGAAAGCAATCTCTCGGAAAGCTTCTCTCTAGTTATTATCTGAGTATATTTCCCTTTGCAATACTGTTC
>NW_016874841.1:0-1243 GCF_001698545.2 Rhinopithecus bieti
AAAAAAAAAAAAAAAAAAGAAAAAAAAGATCCAATCTTCTGTAATCCCAACACTTTGGGAGGCCAAGGCGGGTGGGTCATGAGGTCAGGAGATCGAGACCATCCTGGCTAACACGGTGAAACCTCGTCTCTACTAAAAACACAAAAATAGTCGGGCATGGTGGCGGACGCCTGTAGTCCCAGCTACTCGGGAGGCTGAGGCAGGAGAATGGCGTGAACCCGGGAGGCAGAGCTTGCTGTGAGCCGAGATCATGCTGCTGCACTCCAGCCTGGGCGACAGAGCGAGACTGTCTCAAAAAAAAAAAAAAGAAAAAAGAAAATGACAATACAATGAAATCCCTTTATAAATGTTTAAGTGGCCCATCAGGTAGACAAATACACTTGAAGCTTTGATTGTCTTCCCAGGAATATGGAAGCAAACATTGGTTTTAAACTGTTTCCACAATTTGTAAGTCACCGCATCAATATAATTTGGATTATTTTATCTTTTCCATGACGAATCATGGAATGCAGAACCTTTGATAACAAAAGCTTAAGGACTCAGGAAGGACAAGGTGGCTGTCCTGGTTCTTCATGAGTCCATGCTTAACACTGGACTTAGGTCCTCTTGAATACCAGTTGTTTCTCCAATACAGGTGCATGGTACTGGTAACTAATGGGTTATCACAGGTAATTTGACTTAAACCATGAAGCTCATTCAAATTGTATATTTAAACAATTTCAGTATTGGCTGATTTAGCATGATAATCTAGAGCTTGATTTTGAAAAGTTTGTTAAATAAACATCAAAGGTTTAAAACATTGGATGTTACAAAATAGAATCTTAAGTTACCGTAAGTCATTCATTTAGCCAAAATGATAACTTGAAATTTTCTTTTTTTTTTTTTGAGATGGAATTTCATTCTTGTTGCCCAGGCTGGAGTGCAATGTCACGATCTTGGATCACTGCAACCTCTGCCTCCTGGGTTCAAGAGATTCTCCTGCCTCAGCCTCCCAAGTAGCTGGGATTATAGGTGTGCGCTACCACACCTGGCTAATTTTGTATTTTAGTAGAGATGCGGTTTCACCATGTTGGCCAGGCTGATCTGGAACTCCTGACCTCAGGTGATCTGCCTACCTCAGCCTGCCAAAGTGCTGGGATTACAGGTGTGAGCCACAGTGCCAGGCCAACTTGAAAATTTTAAAAGGAAAAAAGCATTATTCAGATAGCAAGGAGATTCAGCTTTCCAAACAAGACCCAATGAA
>NW_016874842.1:0-351 GCF_001698545.2 Rhinopithecus bieti
AAGTTTCCATTTCTTCAGAAAATGTTGTTTAAAAAAAGACTTTGTCTGAAATGATTCTATAAAATAAGATATAAGTTTACTATATGGGATTTTCTGATGTTCAAATATTTATTTTAAAATGATTACATACTTTAAGAAAAGTTGCAAGAATAGTATAATTGTACACTAGGTTCACCAGTGCTTAGCATTTTGCCACATTTGCCTTATCATTTTTTTCTCTTTCCGTTCCCTCTGCCCTCATTATTATTTATTTTTTTTGAACCATTTTAGAG
Source organism: Rhinopithecus bieti (assembly GCF_001698545.2). Lineage (NCBI taxonomy): Eukaryota > Metazoa > Chordata > Mammalia > Primates > Cercopithecidae > Rhinopithecus > Rhinopithecus bieti. The sequence continues at coordinate 273 of NW_016874842.1, forward strand.
TAGGTTACATCTGTCATGCCTCTACCTAAACCTTAATACATCAATGTGTATTTCCTAAGGACAAGAATAGTCTCTTATA
>NW_016874843.1:0-353 GCF_001698545.2 Rhinopithecus bieti
CAGATTCCACAAAAATGTGTTAGCAAACGCTCAAAAAAAAAAAAGAACTGTGTAACCCTGTGAGTTGAATTCACACATCACAAGCAGTTTCTCAGAAAGCTTTGGTGAGATGAATTAACACACCACAGAGCAGTTTCTCAGAAATTTTCTTTCTAGTTGTTATCTGAGGATATTTAGTTTTTCAAAATGGACCTCAATGCACTCCCCATTATCCCTTTGCAGTTTCCATGAAAACAGTGTTAGCAAACGGCTCCATGAAAAGAAAGATTTAACTATTTGAGAGGAATTCCACCATCACAAAGAACGTTCTCAGAATGCTTCTTTCTAGTTTTATCTGATTTTATTTCCTTTGT
>NW_016874844.1:0-1659 GCF_001698545.2 Rhinopithecus bieti
GGTGGGGAGGGGAGGGGAGGGAAAAGTAAGATTGGTGAACTGGGGACTTTAATGAGGTCAGACAATGTTTTCCATGAGGATAACTAAGGAAGTATATTGGAAGACTCAAAGTTGTGGTTGGAGGGGGATCTATGAATGCATGATGTTGAGTCTATTGTGTCCTTTTATGCCTGTGCTTCAGATTGTTCTGCCCTGTGTCTGTGGCATTTTACCTTCCTTGTCCACCTAAATAACTAGCTCCTTCCCTAATTTTTATCAGGCTGATGTACATGCTCTTTCTCTGTTCTTACCCATGCACATCCTATCAGTAGGGATATTACATGTCTCGTAATTGCTGTCTCATAATACCAATCCAACTGCACTGCTAGACTGGGAACTCTTTGTTGATGTCTGCCTTCTAAATTGGCTGGCACAGTGCCTGATGCTCACCATAGATTTAGCTGAAAAAAGGAAGAGTTGACAATGACTTTCGGTGATGGAGGTTATGAGGGTAGACGCTATTGTCTAGGGCAGTGCTGACCAACATGGTAGACCCCATCACAAGTTGCTATGCAAACCTAAATATAATATAATGAAAGTTAATTAAATATAATTCAAAATTTCATTGCTCAGTCACGCTAGCCACATTTCAGGTACCCAATAGACAAGTGTTGCTACTGTGTTAGAAAAGCACAGAGATCTAAAATGTCTATTAGAGCAGAAAGTTCAGCTGGATTGCTCTAACATTACAGAGCAAGAAGTTTGGGGGTGGGTGGGCAAGTGCTTATAGAAGATATAAGGAAGCACTGATAGAAGGGGAGAAGGGATAGAAAGGAAACCAGAGTGCTAGGAAGTGGGCCCTAGGGATGATTTTCCACAAGAAGTCTTGTAGGTTATAGGAAAAACTCACAAATTGCCACAAGAAATTAGATGTGTAAAGTGGTAGTGTTACAGTAAAGTGGTAGTGTTAAGAGACTACAGTAAAGTGGTAGTGTTAGGAGAATGTTTTTTTTTGGGGGGGGGGGATGGGAGAGTGAAGTATATTTACAAAGAGAAGTTTTGCTACTAAGGAAAAGAGTGAAGAAGGGAAAGGATGGAGGTCATCAAGAACGCAATTTCCAGAGGCCAAAGGAAAAACTGGAATCTAGGGCGTGAGCACTAGGTTAGGCCTTGAGAAAATGCACATATAAGTTTTGTTTCGGAAAGCCAGACATCCATTTATTCAACTGTATTTATTGAGCACCTATTTGTGCCCAGCACTTTTCTAGATGTTAAGAATTCAGCAATAAGTAAAACAGAATAACTGGTTTTATGAAGCTTACATTCTGACATTGGAGACAGGAAAGAAAGAAGTAAAATATATGGCATGTTACAGAATGATAAGTACAATAGAGCAAAAGAAAGCACAGCTGGAGGATGGAAAGTTTCAGAGGCACAGGATGGTGGTGTTATGGTTGTTAATTTCAGATAAGGTGACCAGAGACATCTCAATGAGAAGGTGAAGATAGGAGGGGACAGTCCTAGAGATGAGTGGCTATCAGATAACTGTGGAGGTAGGGAGAGAAATTGAAGGAGTTAATTTTTTTTTTTTTTTTTTTTTTTTTTTTTTTTTTTTTTTTTTTTTTTTTTTTTTGTTTTGGTTCTGCCCTCCCCCCCCTTGGTGGGGTTGTGTGTTCGTCC
>NW_016874845.1:0-1061 GCF_001698545.2 Rhinopithecus bieti
TATTTATATACATGTAATTCATATTTATATAAATATTTACATACATGTAATTCATATTTATATATGTATTTTACTCCAGAATACACTTTGGATTAAAAGCCATGTGCAATCAACAAAGGCTACTTTGAAGGGATGCTATTTCAGCAATTATGAGTCTTGAAAAAACATTATGTCTGCAAATGGGTTTGAAATATCCTAATGAAGACAGATTTGAAGTGAAGAAATCTCTAAACTAACTGAGGTATCTCACTGCGCAAACATTGTCAAAATAAAAACCAAGCAATACACAAAAAAAGTATTCAAAATGTTTAAATTTCCTGCTTTGCTAATTTGAGTAGGGTTGGCAATCATCACTAAATAGTTCAACCTGAGCAAATTTATTAATTGTAATAATGCCCACATTAAGTGACTAGGAGTGGCCAGTTCAAACATCTGAAATAAAAGAGTACCAGTAATCTCGATCTCATCACCAAATATAAGTTTGAGTGCCTGCCTTCTTTTATTGTTCACTGACTCTTATTTCCAATCTGTATCTATGTCAATTTCTGGATATCTGTATTTCTATATCTATATATCTATCATACTTTACATTTGGCAAGCTAAAATTTTTAGTTTAATGAATGTAGAAAAAGTGTTCTTCTGTAACCTTGGAAATCACTATTATAGTCCATCAAAGAAAGTCTTCGGATAACCTAGAAGGACTCTGGCCCTTTAACTTTTAACACACTTCCCCAATTAAGCGTTTTAGGCTCCAGACTTTAACAGCTGTCTGCAGCTGTTGAAAAGTGATTTATCATTGTCAGAGTTCGTGACCAAAACATTAAAAGAATTTTTTTCTTTATGTTTGGCAGGCTAACTTTCATCTATAGTCATTCATCCTCTTTAATGCTTTATTATTCATAGTAGCAATAAAAAATGAAAGAAAATACTTTACTGAATAATTTTGAATTTTATTTTCCTCACATGGAACACTCTAATGATTTGTGAAAATCTTTTGTGTAAGAGAATATTACTCTGAAAAATATTTGTTTTGTTTTATGGAGAAAAGTGTGAAGTTTTGC
>NW_016874846.1:0-1493 GCF_001698545.2 Rhinopithecus bieti
CCAGAGGCAGTTTCAAGAGCTCGCTGCTAATTCCACCCTTCAAGGCGTTTGCAAAAAGTCTGACCATTTTTTCGAGAGAGGGCGGAGGCGGGACTCCGGGCGCAGAGACAGCCAGTGCCCAATAAAAGGTACGGTATTTGCATAGCGCCTCGGCACACCTCGCTATTGGGTGATTCAAGATTCTCAGCCACGTCCGGATCTACCTTCCCCCTCGGAAGCCTGGGTGGTCCCGAGGTGCCCTGGCCCATGCTCGTGGTGCTAGGCCTGGGGTGGCATGCAGCTTGGCATTCTTCCCAAGCAGTGGCCAGGAAATGCCCGTAAAAGTCCTCTGCACGGGTGGGTCTCCAGTCCGATAACCCGCAAGGTCTGCGATCCCTGGGAGTTTGGCGAGGTTATTTGGACTGGAGCCAGATTGCCTGGGTAACTGGTTTGGAATCCGGCTGTGCCACTTTCTAGCTGTGTGACCCTTTCTAGCTCTCTTTCTATTCCTGTTTCCTCATCTATAAAATGGAGCGTTGTTAGGATTAAATACGATAATAATGGAAAGTGTTTAGAATAGAAAGTGCCTAGGCCAGGCTCCCTATCTCATGCCTGTAATCCCAGCACTCTGGGAGGCAGAGGTAGGCGAATCACTTGAGCCCAGGAGTTCCAAACTAGACTGGGACCAGGCGCGGTGGCTCACTCCTGTAATCCCAACACTTTGGGAGGTGGAGGTGGACGATCACTTGAGGTCAGGAGTTCAAGACTAGCCTGGCCAACATGGTGAAACCCCGTCTCTACTAAAAATACAAAAATTAGTCGGGCGTGGTGGCACACGCTTGTAATCTCAGCTACTCTGGAGGCTGAATTAGGAGAATGGCTTGAACCTGGGAGGCAGAGGTTGCAGTGAGCCAAGATCAAGCCACTGCACTCCAGCCTGGGCAACAGAGTGAGACTGTCTCAAAAAAACAAACAAACAAAAAAACCAAAAACCCAAACAAAAATCCTAGCTTGGGCAACATAGCGAGACACCTTCCCATCTTTAAAAAAACAAAACAAACAAAAACAAAAAACAAACAACAACAAAAAACCTGGCTTAGTGGCAGCCTGTAGTCCTAGCTATTTCACGGGGATGGGGAGTGGGACTGACCCAGAAGTTCAAGTCTGCAATGAGCTATGATTATGTTACTGCACTCCAGCCTGTGCAACAGAGCGATACCCCATATCTTTAAAAAATTTTTTTAAAAATAATTACTCACTCATGACCAGTGTTGTTTCATTTACCCCCATCCACTCTTCCCAAATGATTCCGAAGCTAAATGTCAAACATCATATCTCATAAATATCTTTTTATTACACTTAATTTGCTTGACTCAAGATCTAAATGAGCTCCACACATTATATTAGTTTGAAGTGACTCTTCGTTCTCTCTCTCTTTTTTTTTTTTTTGAGATGGAGTCTTGCTCTGTCCCCCAGGCTGGAGTGCAGTGGCGCATTCTTGGCTCACTGCTAAC
>NW_016874847.1:0-1061 GCF_001698545.2 Rhinopithecus bieti
ATAAAAGTATTATATTTCTGCCCCAAACATTATTTCTGGGAGAAAGAGGAAATAAAACAAAGCAAAACTTAGGCAAAAATTCCCATAGTTTACAATTCTAGAACACCATGACCAAATGGCAGTGCAAATAACTAGGGTGTACTAGACAACTCTTGCAGTAATAATGCTGGGGAAAAAATCCTCAATTTCAGCAGCTTACAATAACAAACTTTATTTTTCTTGCCCATGGGTTTGTGGGTAGGCTGCATTTCAGCTCATCTTGACTGGGTTTGGCTGTGACAGGCTGGACTCCAGGCTTCACGTTCATACGTGTAATGCATAACTTCAACATTCTGAGATCAGAAGCTACTTGAGCAATGTACTTCTCATGGTGGATAGCAGAATTGCAAGGGATGAAGCCAAAACACCTGAGCACATTTAAACCTGCTGTTCATCCATAACTAATATTCCACTGTCCAAAGCAAGACACATGGCCAAACCTTATATCAATGGAGTAGGGAAATAAACCCTATCTCCTCTAGTGGGACATAGCACGCAGTAAGTGTATAGATGTATAATTCTATTACAAGGAAGGAGTGAAGAGTTGGACAAATTAATTCTATCTACAATATGGGAAATTTTCTTTTTTAAAGACAAAAGGAACTTTATATCATCTCTGCCTCCAAGATATGACATACTATATATATAGCAACAATATGGGAAGTTTTCTTACATCAAATTTGCATTAGCCAAACTCCCCCCAATATTTAAATGATTGTTGTTAAAATATTGGTGTGTTGTGTACGAGAAGTACCCAGTAATTATTTTTTAAAATATAGGATCAGACTTTGAAAGACCTTGAGAACCATGCCAAGAAGTTTAGCCTTGACCCTAGAGTAACAGGAAGCTACTGAGGCCCCTTTAACTCTGCATTCAGAGGCCCCAAAAAGACCTTCCTCCTGTATCACACTACAGTGTTAGCCCAGGTGTACATACCAACAAAATGTGTTTTATCCTCCTTGCCCATACCTAGTGGGGCTTTCAGTACACTAGGCAGATAGTTACACATCAAATTTTGCTGA
>NW_016874848.1:0-950 GCF_001698545.2 Rhinopithecus bieti
ACAGGCTTGAGCCACCGCGCCCGGCCTTTTTTTCTTAATCGTGTGAGGCTATGTGGAAAATGTTTATTTTCTTATTCTTTACAGAAGTATTTTGATTCCTGTTTAAAAATATCTGAAGGTAACTATTTTCACTTCGCTAAATAATGTCAAATAATCTCAAATGTGTTATTGACACTAATTTTCTTAAGTTCATGAAAAAGTCTGATCTTAAAAAAAATTCTAACTTGTGACCACATTGTTTTTAAGTACACTGTCAAGTATTCATCTTAATTCAGAATTTCAGTTGTAAATTTCTCTTCTACCCACTAACAATGTTTTTTTTTTTTTTACCTGTACATGTTCCATGTGCCTATCTCATTTATCCCAATTGATCATGAAAGTCTCTTTGTTTGACTTAAGCACTATTCCCATCTTTTTCCACTAACACTTAGCTAACATCTTTATTCCCCTATATCTCATTGGACTTAACCGTCTCTGGGTGATTTACATCCTGCAAAGAATATAAAAGCTTTCTACTTTTTTCCTTTTGTGTATGGTGACAGCCATAGATCATTTTTATTCATAGTTTTCTTTTGTACTCATACAGATAAGACTCAAATATACCTGTTAGATTTAATAATACACTTTTCATAGCACTAAGGATTCACTGAAAGTTATTCAATGTATATAAATTTATTGTAGTTTCATCAACAAAAAATGAATCATAATTGATGGTTGTAAGCAAAATATTATTGAAATAAAATTTAAAATGTTTATTAGCACACATAGGTATGTAAATAACCTATTATCTCAAACTGTAAGAAATACTTTGATTTGTATTCAGATAGTCTAAAATATAAACACTTTGGCAGAAAAAACATAAGATATTCTAATGTTCTTGAGCTTTTGATACAAAGAAGTATGTAAATAAATACATACTTATATTTTATTATTTAAAATTCTAACATTTG
>NW_016874849.1:0-471 GCF_001698545.2 Rhinopithecus bieti
GTTAAAGCTTTGTTCAGATTCAGCAGGTTTGAAACTCTCTTCTTGTAGTGTCTGCAAAGGGACATTTGGGAGCCCATTGAATATTCCCAGATAAAAACTAGAATGAAGCTGTCAGTGAAACTGTTTTGTGATGTGTGGATTCATCTCAAAGAGTTAAACCTTTCCTTTTATTCAGCAGTAAGGAAATACTCTAATTGTAGAATCTGCGAAGGGACATTTTGGAGCCCATTGAGGCCTAGGTTGCAAAATCATATATCTCCATGTAAAAGCTAGAAAGAAGCTATCCTTGAAACTTGGAAACACTCTATTTGTAGAATCTGTGATGGGACATTTGGGAGCCCATTGAGGCCTATGGTGACAAACAGAATATCCCCACGTAAAACCCAAAAGAAGGTATCTGTGAAAGTGCTTTGTATTGTGTGGATTCATGGCACAGAATTAAACCTTCCTTTTATTCAGCATGTTGGAAAC
>NW_016874850.1:0-365 GCF_001698545.2 Rhinopithecus bieti
TGTAGATTCACCTCACAGAGTTAAACCTTTCTTTTCATTGGTCGGGTTGGAAATACTTTTATGGTAGAATCTTCAAAGAAACATTTTGGAGCCCTTTGAGGCCTGTGGTGGAAAACAGTATATCCGAAGGAAAAGAAACTGCAAAGAAGCTATTGGTGAAACTGCTTTGGGATGTGTAGGTTCATCTCACAGCGTAAAACATTTCTTTTTATTTAGCAGGTTGGAAACACTCTATTTACAGAATCTGCAAAGGGACATTTGGGAGCCTAATGAGGCATATGGTGAAAAGCAGAATATCCCCAGATAAAAACTAGAAAGAAGGTATCTGTGAAACTGCTTTATGATGTTTGGATTCATCCCTCAGA
>NW_016874851.1:0-952 GCF_001698545.2 Rhinopithecus bieti
CAGGCCTACGCTGATAAAAGAAATTTCATCAGTTCAAAACGTGAAAGAATCTTTCTGTGAAACTTCATTCGTATCTGTGAGTTCATCTCACAGACTTACAACTTAGACTTGAGGATGCAGTTTGCTAACGGTCTTTTCGTGGAAACTGCCAAGTGATATTTGGGAGCCCACGGGGCCCATGGTGAAAAACGAAATATCCTCACATAATAACTAGAGGGAAGCTTTTTGAGAGATTACTTTCTGATATGTGACTTCATCACACAGAGTTAAACCTTTCCCTTCTTGGAACAGTTTGCTAACACTGTTGTCGTGGATTCTGCAAAGTGATATTTGGGAGCCCATAGGTTCCCAAGGGGAAAAAGGAAGTATCCTCACATACTAACGAGAGAGAAGCTTTCTGAGAGATTGCGTTCCGATGTGGGACTTCATCACACCGATTTCCAACCTTCCCTTTTGTAACAGTTTGCCAACACTGTTGTCGTGGATTCTGCTAAGTGACATTTGGGAGCTCAATGAGGGCTATGGTGAGAAAGGAAATATCTTCAGATGAAAACTGGAAAGAAGCTTTCTTAGAAACTTCTTGGTGATCTGTGAATTCATCTTACAGAGTTACACTTATGTTTCTTGGAGTAGTCCATTAACACTGTGTTTGAGGAACCTGAGAAGGGCTTCTTTGGAACGCATTGAGATCTACGCTGATAAAGGGAATTTCATCAGTTGCAAACGTGAAAGAAGCTTTCTGAGAAACTTCTTTCGGATATGTGAGTTCATCTCACAGACTTACAACTTAGACCTCAGGAAGCAGTTTGCTAACACTCTTTCCGTGGAATCTGCAAAGTGTTATTTGGAACCCATAGGGGCCCATATTGAAAAAGGAAATATCCTGAGATAATAACTGGAGAGAAGCTTTCTGAGAGATTGTTTTCTGATACGTGACTTCATCACACAGAGT
>NW_016874852.1:0-1122 GCF_001698545.2 Rhinopithecus bieti
TCCTTCTATATGCCAGGCACTCTGCTAGATCTTAAGGATATAAAATATAGTAAGACATGATCCCTTGACCTCAGACCTCAGAGATTTTTAGGAAAAAAAAACATCTTTTTTTTTTTTTTTTTGAGATGGAGTCTCACTCTGTCATGCCTGGCTAATTTTTGTATTTTTAGTAGAGACAGGGTTTTGCCATGTTGGCCAGGCTGGTCTCAATCTCTTGACCTCAAGTGATCCGCCCACCTCAGCCTCTCAGGGTGCTGGGATTACCAGCACCACTGTGCCCAACCAGAAAAAAATAATCTTATTCCTGTTTTGGAAAGAGTTCTTTAGCCACAGACTAGAAAAAACATGAAAACTGTCTTTTTTTTTTTATGATTGTAGATTAGCCCCATTATTCTTTTGTTTTGTTTTTTATTTTCTTACTAGTTTTAGTAATTTTATTTTATTTCGGGGTACATGTGTAGGTTTGTTACATAGGTATATTGCATGATGCTGAGATTTGGGCTGATATTTATCCTGTCACGCAGATAGTGAACAGGGTTACCAATAGGTAGTTTTAACTCTTGGTCTCCTCTCTCTTTTGGAGTCCCTAATGTCTATTGTTCCCATCTTTAGGTCCATGTCTACCCAATGTTTAGCTCCCACTTGTAAGTGAGAACATGTGGTATTTGGCTTTCTGTTCCAGCACTAATTCACATAGGATAATGGCTTCCAGCTGCATCATTGCTGCAAAGGATGTGATTTTGTTATTTTTTTTATTAGCCCCATTATTCTGACAAACGGGAATAGATTGTCTTTCTCTCTTTTGATTTTTTTTTTTAAGAGACAGGGTCTTGCTGTGTTGCCAAGGTTGGAGTGCAATGGCTGTTCATAGTGAACTACAACCTGGAACTCCTGGCCCAAGGAATCCTCTTACCTCAGCTTCCCAAGTAGCGGGGATTATAGGTGTGCACCAATGTGTCCAGTTTACATTCTTTTTTTATGAGCAAGTATTAAGGAGTTTTAATAAAGTGTTTAACGAAATGACTGGAAAACACATTTAAAACAATTTGATTTATAACTAACATTTTTTTATATGTAGTTTGAATACAAAATCTGTTATGATCTCTGGTTAATGTGTCTGTT
>NW_016874853.1:0-1065 GCF_001698545.2 Rhinopithecus bieti
AGGAAAGGATCCAATTTCAGCTTTCTACTTATGGCTAGCCAATTTTCTCAGCATCACTTATTAAATAGGAATCCTTTCCCTGCTTCTTGTTTCTGTCAGGTTCCTCAAAGATCAGACGGTTTTAGATGTGTGTTGTTATATCTGAGGCCTCTGTTCTGTTCCATTGGTCTATATCTCTGTTTTGGTACCAGTACCACACTGTTTTGGTTACTGTAGCCTTGTAGTATAGTTTGAAGTCAGGTAACGTGATGCCTCCAGCTTTGTTCTTTTGACTTAGGATTGTCTTGGCAATGTTTTTTTTTTTTTTTTTTTTTTTTTTTTGATGGAGTCTCGCTCGGTCACCCAGGCTGGAGTGCAGTGGTGCAGTCTCAACTCACTGCAACCTCTGCCTCCCAGGTTCAAACAATTCTCCTGCTTCAGCCTCCCGGGTAAGGAATCTTATCTGTCTTGTTTAATGCTATAGCCTCAACGCTAGAAAGGGCCTAACACAAAGCATATGTGTTTGTTGACACTTTCTATGTCCTTCATTCAGAGATATTACTGTGCCCACTGCCCCACATACACCCATGACATGAAAGACCAATCCCAAAGAGAAGATTTTGTTCATACACCTTCTATACCAAATGAACTGAAAGAGATATATATGTGGATATACTCTAGACATTCAATCTCCTAGATGCCACTATGCTATCCTAAGCTGAATGGAGGAACTAGGAGTAACTTTTCAGGGGGATATGGGAGGAGGACACATACTGCTCCCTCCCTAAAGACAGAAATAATGTGTTAGAACTGTCTAAATTTCATGAAATGTGTACTGTGGAGGGTGTACATATGGGCTTTGGAAGCAAAAGGCCTGGGTTTGAATCCTTACTTTGTTGCTTTTTAGCTGTATAACCTGGAGTAAGTTAATTTCTTTACTTGAGTTTTCTGATGTGTAATACAGGGATAATAATTGTACCTATCTCATGGAGTTGTTGTGTGAATCTGTGTGTTAAGAAATGTAAAGCATTGGAGGGGGGCGGAGCAAGATGGCCGAATAGGAACAGCTCCAGTCTCCAACTCCCA
>NW_016874854.1:0-1132 GCF_001698545.2 Rhinopithecus bieti
AAGATGAATACACATATATATCACAAAGCAATTTCACAGAAAACTTCTTTCCTCTTTTCGTCTGAGGATATTTCCTTTTTCACCTTAGCCATCCATATACTCCCGAATGTCCTCTGATAGCTTTTTCTCCCAACGGAATTCCCCAAACTTCTATGGCAAGAAAATTATAACTCTGTGAGTGGAATGCACACGTCACACAGCAGCTCCTCGGAAATCTTCTCTCCAGTATCTACCTGAAGATATTTCGGTTTTCACCGTTAGCCTCAATGTGTTCCCGCGTATCCCTTAGCTGACTAACCTAAAACAGTGTAAGAATACTGCTGAATGAAAATAGAAGCATAACTGTGCGACTGGAGTTCACGTGACCTAGAACAGTTTCACAGAAGTTTTCCTTCTGCTTTTTATCAGAGGGTATTTCTTTTTCAGCATGTTCTTATGAACGTTCCCAAATATCCTATCTCAGATTCCACAGAAGCAATGATTGCAAACCACTCAATCCAAAGAATGATTTAACTCTGTGAGATGAATACACACTTCACAAAACAGTTTCTCAGAAAGGTTCTCTCCAGTTTTTATCTGAAGATATCTCCTATTTCCCCACAGGCCTGACTGTGTTCCCGAATGTCCGTTCGTGAAACCGTCCATGACGCACTTTCAAAACTGCGTAATAGAAAAAAAGTTTTATGTGAGTGAGCTGAATAGACTTATCTATCACAAAGCAGTTTCACAAAAAGCTTCTTACCAGTTTTTTGTCTGAGGATATTTCCTTTTTCACCATAGCCGTCCATTTGCTCCCGATGAATGATTTAACTCTTTGAGATGAATACACACATCGCAAAGCAGTTGCTCTGAAAGCTTCTCTCCAGTTTTCATCAGAAGACGTTTCCTTTCTCACCACAAGCCTCTGGACGCCACTTCACACTCCTTCACAGATTCCTCATGGACAGAGTTTCCAAACTGGACAATGTACTGTAACCTTCAACTCTCTGAAATGAATGCACACGTCAAAGAGCATTTTCTTGGAACGTTTCTTTCAGGTTTTTATTTCAGGATACTTCACTTTTCGCCATAGTCTTCAATGCGAGGCAAAATATCACATTTTCAGTTTTACAGGAACAGTGTTCAAACACTG